>NC_080686.1:6993792-7296823 GCF_030445035.2 Dasypus novemcinctus | reverse complement strand
AATTCAGAATCTCAAACCTAGTCAAAGGTGCAATATCTTAAACTTGTCAGTGTGGACTCATTTCTGTTTTCAAATGACGAAGTCATTGCCTTGTGCTTATTCAGCTGGGCTAGATTTTTTTTTCACTTTGACATGAAGTAGCTTCTATAAACTCCTAAAGTTTGTACCAGGTCAAAGAGGCTCTGCCAGCACCTGCTCCCCCTCTTCATTCCACATGTAAGAAGACCAGGAATGGTAGCTGATCTTATTACTTGAAACAATATTCCCCTGGATCACCACGGCCTCTGAGCCTTAAACTATTTCTTGGGTTGGTCATCTCACAGCTAGATTGCCTGATCCCTGACTTTTTTTTTTTTTTAAGATTTATTTATTTATTTCTCTCCCCTTCCCCCCCAACTCTGGTTGTCTGTTCTCTGTGTCTATTTTGCTGCATCTTCTTTTGTCCGCTTCTGTTGTTGTCAGCAGCATGGGAATCTGTGTTTCTTTTTGTTGTGTCATCTTGTTGTGTCAGCTCTCCGTGTCGGCAGCACCATTCTTGGGCAGGCTGCACTTTCTTTCGCAATGGGCGGCTCTCCTTATGGGGTGTACTCCTCGTGCTTGGGGCTCCCCTATGCAGAGGACACCGCTGCGTGGCAGGGCACTCCTTACGCTCATCAGCACTGCGCATGGGCCAGCTCCACACGGGTCAAGGAGGCCAGGGGTTTGAACCACGGACCTCCCAGGTGGTAGATGGATGCCCTAACCACTGGGCCAAGTCCTCCACCTGATCCCTGACTTATTACACAACTTAGAAATGGGACCAGAAGAGGAGTTTGGGGAGTGGAACTTGACAATTTATCTTTAGATACTGTTTCTTGAGAAGTAAAGAGATGATAAGAAGATAGCGAGCCCTGTAACCTTTACCGGTTGTCAAAAAATCTTCACAAAACCCTATCAAGTCAGGAACAAATGGAAAACGCCTTGCTTTTCTCTTAATGTTGCCCTTGAGGCATTTTGCTTATGGAGGGTTTATAAAATAGTTTCCACCCTAGGAAGCATTTGTATTCTGAGCTAGACTTTATGAAGCATATGAAAGTACTAAGCTCGGCACTTAAGAGAAAGGCTGTGCTTCAGAGAAGACCCACGGGGTGATTTTTATTTCTAATACTGCCATTGCTACAAGATAGACCTGAAATGCTTCTTTGCTCTCAGAGATGGCTTATCAGCTGTATAGAAATTCAGCCTCGCATTTTCAGTACTACACCTCACGAGATCTACAGTGGTATTATGCAGTTTATCCATTAGACTTGACTCCAGATGTCTCTCAGATATTTTCAGAAATTAATTCCGTCATCTAATAATGGTTTTCAACAATGGTGGATATTTCCAATTGTGTCATATGGGCTTGAAAAACTTTCCAAAGAGAACCAACATGGTTCAGGCCATATTGCACAAGGAGATCAGTGTTAGCATACATTGTGGAGCTTTCCATCACTGCTGCTTAGAAGCCATCATTCACTTAAATAAACAAGTTGCCAGCTGTCAAACAACAACAACAACAATAACAACATTCTTATAGTTTTATAGGCACACTTAATGCCCATTAAATATTATTTTGTAATGTGGTATTTCACTTTATTTCCTTTTTTCTATTTTTACTCTGAAATATTTAAGACAAAAAGTAAATAAAGCTTTCATTTACAAGGCAAAGCATAGTTATAAAATGAATAACCATGAATTCGCCACCAAGTCAAGAAACAGACCAGTTTCTGCAATCCAGATTCCCCAACAATATGTGTCTCTTCTTTAACAAATGTCTAATTGATGTGGTTGGTGATCTGCATAGATCCCCTTCACCAGGCTGGTGTACCCATCCTCCAACTGCTGTGAATGTAGGTTATTAACCATTAACTGAATGTAATATAAAGCAAATGGTCTATGACTAAATGATTTAGGGTGGGTGTGGTAGATTGAAATCATGTCCCTCTAAAAGATTTGTTCAAATCCTAACCCTAATCCTGTGGTTGTAAACTCATTTGCAAGTGAGATTTTCAAGTCATAACCTCTGGTCTGATTAAGACAAGGACAAACTGAATCAGGGTGGATTTTTTTTTTTTTAATCAAATATGTGCTTTAATAAAAACGGTCATTCTTATTCATGCAGAAATTCATGTTTGGCTAACAGAAATTCTCAGTGATTCCTACAAGGATTAAAAATAACCAATGGGAGTTTGGCTAACAGAAATTCTCAGTGACTCCTACAAGAATTAAAACTAACCAATGGGAGAGGGCAGGAGTCTTTCTTGACTCTTCTCTTTAGGAAGCCAAGGCACTTGAGTAACTTGATGATGCTTAGTTACCACTTTTAGTCTTTAAGGATTAAGTTTTAGGACCTGATATGGTTCTCTTTTTTTTTTCATTTTTAAAATATATTTTATTACTGAAGTTGTGAACTTGCAAAGCAGTTATGCACATCTGTAGAATTCCCATAAAAAAAACTTTCACCAACACACCACATTGTGGTAGAATATTTGTTACAGATTATGAGATGATATCATCAGATTATTACCATCAATTGAAAGAAAGCTATAGAATAACCTAGGGACTGAATAACACAGTGAACCCAGAGGAGGATGAGGACTGTGGCTGATGGTACAGATGCAAAAGTATCCTTCGGTGAGCTAGAGCAGATGCACATCACTATTGCAGGGTGGTGGGAATATAGAGAAGCATGGAAAAAATACAATTGCTATGAACTATTGACATTTACATCCCTAGACTATCTTTGCAACCACAATCCCATTTATAAATCAGCTATTACTCACTATAATGTGTTACTATCACCTCTATCCATCTCCACACTTTTACAGTAAGTTAATTAAAATGTCTACATACATTAAGCATCAGTAGTCCTTCTCAGCCCTCCTCTTATCTCCTAATAACCTATACTCTAGGTTTTAACTCCCTGCATTTATTCTTCGTATTTAGTTCGTGTTAATGAGACCATGCAATATTTATCCTTTTGTGTCTGGCTTACTTCACTGAGCATAATATCTTCAAGATTCATCCATGCTATCATATATGTCCCAATTTAATTTCTTCTTATTGCAGCTAACGGGAATTGCTGAATCATATGGCAATTCTATATTTAGCTTCCTGAAGAACTGCCAAACTGTCTTCCACAGAGGCTGTACCATTTTACATTCCCACCAACAGTGAAGGAATATGCCTGGAGTCCTTATAAGCAAAGGAAACTTGGGCATAGAAGTATGAGCCACAGGAGGAGACATTGACAGATGGCCATGTGATGAAGGCAGAGATTGGTTGCTGGCAAGCCTGTTCCAGAACATGACAGACTTCAAAGAAAGCATAGCCTACTGTTATTCTGATTTTGGACTTTTAACCACAAACCTGAGCCAACAAATTCATGTTATTTAAGCCAACAGGTTTGTGGTATTTTGTTATAGCAGCCCTTGCATTCTAAGACAATGGGGAAATGCAAAAGGCTGGTCCCTTTGCCTCAAGGTGAAGCTATCCCTGTGATGAATTTGTACTCCAGAGACTCCTATGGGATCAGGCTGTAGCTAATCTTCAGCTGAGATGACTTCTTTGCTTAGATTTCTTTCTCTGCCCTATGTTTCCCTCAGTCCTCTTTGCCGGAGATAACACCCTCAATAAACCACTTTAGTGACACTTCAAATTTCAGGATTGACTTCAAGTGCATCCAACCTGAAACATTTGGTGCTGCGAGTGGCTCTAGGAAGGAGATATTAATGATAATGCTATTTATTAGAGGGATAACTTGCCAGCCAAATGATAGTGAGGGCCCCATAGGTGGCAGGTGAATATTGATAATGCCTTACATACTATAACAGCTTGATTGCCAAAATGCTCACTTGTAGAGAACTGGGACAAGAGAGAGAAAGTGCAATGTCTCCAATATTCAAGAATAAGTTAGAAATAATTGTAAGGAGTTTGAAATTGGGTAGCTTTTTCCGAGTGTCATTGATAGAGTAAGAAGGAAAAATGATAGATGTGTATCTATTCTTTAGCAATTTAAAGAAAGTTGTGGGAGTTACACAGCCTCCTTGGCAGCATTATAGAGACATTCACCTCCTAAACCAGTGCAGACAGCACTGAAGAGCAAGGCCCAGAACCTACTTGAAGGTGTGGATGGTCAGAGCACAGCCGGCAGTATTTCCCTGTGAACCACAAGTAAGTCGTGTGCTTGAGACTCTGTTAGCCTGGCTACTAGGATGGGATGGTAAATGTGAGCCAACTTCCTGGTTGGGAATGTGTGAGGTGTTCCTTAGCAGACAGTGGAATGATGGCATATTCCCTCCCCTTTTGCCCAGAGCCTACGCATCCATTCCCTGGAGACATCCTGGCCCCACCCCCACTGTAATATCTGTTCCTGGTGAGGAGGGAGCAGGGACTCTCCAGTACAGCACAAGCTGTTCATGGAATGTGCCCCTGTATTAACTGTGGATAAGACACACTCTCCATGGAGGAAAGACGCCTTCTAGTAAAGCTGGTCTTGCTCTGCCTCTTCTCTAAGTGTTTTTCCCCAGTGCCCGTAAGAGTTGTGCTTTGCTGGCAACCTCAACACCTGCCTACCCTGGAGTGGCTTGGGACCCTAGGACTTCTGGTCCTGGTGGTAGGCATTTGTGTACTCTTGTGACCCTCCACAGGGTGAGACTCCCTCATGGGAGGTGGACACAGGTGTCTCTCTCTGACCGACAGTTTGGCTCACTGAGGGCTGACAGTCTGGTGTAGTGAACAAGGTGCTGGTAGAGAGTGACAGAACTTCAGAAAAGTCTCCTTTCTCAGCCTAGGCAAGTCCACTCTGCCAAGTCACATCTCTGAGAGGACAGGCTTGTGACTCTGAGATAGAATAAGAATATCAGGGCGATGCGCACAGAATCTGCAACTCAAGACTGCCCTGCACCATGTGGGCTTGTAGAAGTGGCCCATGCCCCCTTGTTGGAAGGGAAAGGGCACCCTCATTGCTTAAAATCATGCAGAAGAAGTTAAGGGAAGACAGAGAGGGAGAGGGAGAGGGAGAGGGAGAGGGGGAGAGGGGGACGGGGGAGGGGGAGGGAGGGGACAGAGAGGGGGAGAGAGAGAGAAAGAGAGGGAGGGGACGGAGAGGGCGAGACCGAGGGAGAACGCTGGAGAGGAGCAGAAAGAAGCCGCCAGCGACGGCTGGATTTCGGGGTCCACCGGGCAGCCGCGCACGCTCGGCACTTGGCGTCCCGGGGAGCCCCGCACTCCTCTCGGGGCTGGTTTTCGGGCGCTTGGGGTCCAGCCCGCCTCTCTGCTCGCTGGAATCTTCCCGGGAAGCGGTGGGACGCCGAGGCGGCCACTCTCAGTAGCGGGACTCCTGCCAGCATCTTGGGAACAGCACAAGTTGTGGTTAATATTTCACTGAAAGAGAGGTTGCTGAGGAAGAAATACATGGAAAATTGGAAGAAGTAGAATTTCAACTGACAAAAAATGAGGTTCGAGCGGAGCCTCCCTTGCCTAAAGAAGCTGGATTAGGAGGCCGTCACCACGGAGGCTCCAGAGCCGGGAAGACGCGTTGGCGCAGGAACTGCGGAGCCCAGATCCGTTTTCAGGTTTGACTGCAGTCAAATTCCCACAGGAAATTCCCACAGCACAAACCTAGAAGAAAGTCTCACTGAGACCAGCAAGACTTTAAAATCAGGCCAGAACCCCTCAGGAGCAACTTTCCTGGAAGAATAACAGCAAGCTTGTTTCTTCTCACTCTTCAAATTTTCTTTGTAAACTCATTAATGACTCTATTCCATAGAGATACAAATACATGTTAAAAAAACTTTATTTCCCAGGAGATTTTTAAAAATACTTGGCCAAGGAATTTCAAATAATTTGAACAACATTTTTCTGAGCTGTCTCTACAACCTCAGAGAAAATTCATGAACATTTGAATATGTATGTATGTACATATGTATGATCATGCAGGACCTCAGAGCTTCAACTAGTTGGCCTTCAGTGTTGGAGAGACTTGAACTAAGTTACTGCTCATTTTCAGGAGGTGACTTTAATGAATGTAAAAGATCATTTCCTAAACAGAAATGCATGAATGTGAAGTCAGGAAAAATAGCAGAATTATATAAAATAAAACTTTGAGAAATTACTCATAATGTTAAAAAAAATCATGCAGAAGCCTCAGTGAAGCTGTTATCCTACAAAATGATGGTTTACCCCTCAGGATCTGTCCTCACCTCCCTTCCCAACCACCAGACTCATAATTTGTATCGAATATCAGCCTAAATCAGCCAAGGGAGAAGGATTATGCAACAATGGAGCAACAGGCCATGGCCATTTTGTGCCAACAGAAACTGAGAGTACAATTAGGAATGCATTCTGAAGATGTTGAATCAAGAGAGTTGAATATAAAGTTAGGTAAGGGATGGGAAGTGGACTTTGCCCAGTGGTTAGGGCGTCTGTCTACTACATGAGAGGTCCGCGGTTCAAACCCCAGGCCTCCTTGACCTGTGTGGAGCTGGCCCATGTGCAGTGCTGATGAGCACAAGGAGTGCTGTGCCACGCGGGGGTGCCCCCCGCATAGGGGAGCCCCACGAGCAAGGAGTGTGCCCTGGAAGGAGAGCCAACCAGCACAAAAGAAAGTTCAGCCTGCCCAGGAATGGCGCCGCACGCACGGAGAGCTGACGCAGCAAGATGACGCAACAAAAAAAGAAACACAGATACCCGTGCTGCTGACAACAACAGAAGTAGACAAAAACAAGAACACGCAGCAAATGGACACAGAGAACAGACAACTGGGGGCAGGGGGAGAGAAATAAATAAAACAAATCTTAAAAAAGAAAAAAAAGTTAGGTAAGGGAGTTTGTTGCTATAGCAGAACATTCCCAGAACAGAATTTATTACCATGACAAGGGTTCTGAAAGTTATCATATGCTGCTGAGAAGGCCCTTGGAAACTTGGAAAAGGGTACAATCCATATTATATGAAGTGGAGATGCCATATCTCTGGTGGCAGATGGTAGAGGAAGTGATAAAAGTTCAGGAAGTGGGCAAGATAGAATGAGTTTTCTGTAGAAGACCTTTTCTCATAGGTCCTAAAGGAAACTCCTTTTACCAAAACAACAAGAATGCTCGGGGAAGAGGAACACCTGCATCACAAAGAAGCTTTGAGATGTCTACCCTCTATAGATTGAGGTTGTCTGTAGAAAATGGGCTTCCTAGTAGCAATAAAAATATTAGGGGAAGCAGATATGGCTCAAGCAATTGGGCTCCTGCCTACCATATAGGAGGTCCAGGGTTCAATGCCCAAGGACTCCTGGTGAGGGCAAGCTGGTCCGTGTGGTACGCTGGCCTGCACAGTGTGCTGGCCTGCATGGAGTGCTCGCCCACATGGAGTGCTCACCCACATGGAGAGCTGGCACAGCAAGATGATGCAACAAAAAGAGACACAGAGGAGAGATAATAAGAGACACAGCAGACCAGGGAGCTGAGATGGCACAAGAGAATGATTGCCTCTCTCCCACTCCAAAAGGTCCCAGAATCAGTTCCCAGAGCCACCTAATGAGAACACAAGCAGACACAGAAGAACACACAGTGAATGGACACAGAGAGCAGACAATGGAGGGAGGGGGAGAAATATTTTTTAAAAATCAGGATTTCAGATTACTGAGGGCAGGTGAAAGTTTGTAACAGTCAGAAACAAGGTGTTCGTAATTATCAAAATGTTCAGCAAAGCTGATGTTTTAGTTATCGATTGGTGCATAAAAATAGTCCCAAATTTAGCAGCGGTAGGATATGTAGCAAATTTTTAAATAAAATTTGAGACTAGACAGAAATGCCTATCATCATTTTATTACCCAAGATAATTTTGATTGTGACTGAAAAGTTGAACATTTTAAAAAGCAGGTATAATTATTAAAAGGGAAATTATTTTTTCCTTTTTGTAATGATAATATAATTGCCTACCCAGAAAGCTAATATAAAAACTGTGATTAAGTGACTATATGTAAGAAAAAGATACCAAACAGTGGCTTCTCTTCAGCCTAGAAATAAGCACCCAAAATGGAAATGGGAGTGAGGGGTGGTATTCCAGTCACTTCCCCTTTTACTTGACTGTACTAGTTTCAAAAAGTATTAAATATTTAGGAACATTCTTTAATAGAAACAGAAAAAGAATTTATAAAGAAAAATAATATTTGAAGTAAATAAAACCTTTTGAAATTCAAAGATATGCCATACCTATAAATGGGATGAACTGTTATGTAGATGTCAATTCTTGCAAAAGTATTATAAATGAAATGCAATTCCTTTTATCAACATAGTAGTTTGATGAATTGTATATAAAAATATTAAGGTATAAAATGTAGAATAAATAACAAAGAATAGATGAGAAAAACATTCAAGGAGAGGACAATACAAGATTATTACTACTCAGAGGGAAGATGATATCAGTACATTATTAGCAAGGGGACTGGTGAATAGACAAATAGAGCAAAACAGAGCTTCTGCAGGAAGATCCTAATATGCATGAAGACAAGGTATATTTCAACTCAGGAAAATTATGATTAATAAATGGTGTTGACGTGACTGATAATCCTTCTGGGAAAAAAAGGTTTGCAAAAATACAATACATAAGTAAAAGATATGCAAAATTATTTTAAATATATATGGAAAAGTATTAATAAATATTTCTGTTTTATTCCAAAGAGATGAACAAAATTGGACACTTGAATAATGAGCAATGAAGTCAAACAAACCATTCAGAACAAAATTGAATGTCCAAAAACATAATCAAAGTTGTACAAAACACTAATGGGAAACAAAATATCAATCAAAGTAGCAGTGAAATTGCACAATTTTAAAATTCATAACAGCTATTGCTGGTATGGCTATGGGCAAAGGATATTGGGGAATGTGCATTAGTACAGCCTTTTAGGAAAGACAAGTGGAAATGGCTCTACAATATAAAAAACACTTTTTGAACTGGAAATATTATTCCTAGTAATCTATCCCAGAAAAATAAATTCTGTAGTAAAAAGGGTATTTACTTCTATATTGTAAAAACGGATAAAATAAAAAGTTTATTTTCCATTATGACAGAATGGTAAAAAAAAAATTATGGCACAACCACACCATGCAACATTAGGCAGAGATTAAAATGAAAAAGTGTTATAGCAGTTACGTAAGAGAAATCTTAGTGAAATATTTCTGAAAGAGAAAAGATGCAGAGAAGTATCTATAAAATGAGGCCAATAGTGAATAGCTGAATATATTTTAATACATGCATGTATATGCATGTACAAAATGAGTGATATCTGTATGTACATGTGTGCATATGATTGCTTAGGAAAAGATAATATGATAGACTACTTACCAGATTGTTAATCTGGATTACTTTAGATTCACTTATGGGACAGGTACAGGGAGTGAAGAAACAGAACTCAACAGCATGGATGATAGGTGTTTCCATTTCTGTAGGGAAATAAGTGAGTGCAAATAATGCGTACTCTAATTCTTTTTTTTAATTTAAAATATTTATGTGCAAATATGAGTTACAAATTAGAATTACCTAAAAGATAGCATTAATTCCATATCCACTGATTTATAGGGAACCATAATTGATTATCAAATGAAAAATGTGTAAAGTAATGTAGCTAGGGTATAACCTTGTTTCTTTAAAAGCAAACAGATTTTCATATCTACCTGTGTTTTACTTTCCTTGGCTGTTGAAGCAAATACATCATACAATGGTATTTATTAGCTCAGGAGAAAGTCCTAAGAAAGGCATCAAGAAGGCTTCTTCCCAAAGCCTAGGCTGGGTGCCAGTAATCTTTGGTGCTGGGCTCCTCTGTCACCTGTCAATTCACATGGTGGCCACTTTTGGTCTCTCCCATCTGTTGTGGGCTCTAGTATTAGGATTAAGAACCATCCTGACTGGGCTGGGTCATACCTTAAGTGAAGGAAACTCATCCAACTTTCCTCCTTACAATGGGTTCACACTCACAGGAATGGATTGAGCTTAAGATCATGTTTATCTGGGTTACACAGTTCCAGATCACACCACTCTGGGTGTCTGTATGTGTCCAACAAAGAGAAATATATGGAAAGATACACATGGCTTTTTTTAAAAGGAGGTACTGGGGATTGAATGTAGTCCCTTGTACATGGAAAGCAGGTGCTTGACCACTTGAGTTATATCTGCTCCCCAATACACATGACTCTTAACATTGGGCACTTTGAGGGAAGAGGTTCAATTCACTTATGCAGGGGTACCCACTTCTTTACACAAAACTGCATCTTTATATGTGTTATAATAAAATATGAAAACTTTGGAACTTGAAAAATACTTGTTTTTTAAATAGGGGAAATACTATGTTTTATTCCGAGCTCAAATATTTTATCACTGGCAGAAAATCACAGCCACAGACTGTACAAAAGTTAAAACCTGCACATTTTACATCTTATTTGGTGACTTCTTTATTTTTCTATGTCTAGAAATAACCGAATTGATTCTGCAAGGGTTAGTGCAATTATTATTGAAGGATCCATTGAATGTACATGTCTAAAGATAAGAAATTAGATGGGGAGTGGATGTGACTCAGGCTGTTGGGCACTCATCTCCCATGTGGGTGGTCTGGGGTTCAGTTCCCGGTGCCTCCTGGAGAAGGCGAGCAAACAATGAGCAGAGAGATGAAAGAACCATCTGGAAGAGAGGGTGATAAAAATAATAATAATAATAAAGTAAATAATTTTTTTTAAAAAAGCTCCTCTTAAACACTTCTTAAAAACAAACAAACAAAAAGAAATTTGCTGGACATCACATGCAGTTCTCTATGTAACATATGGACTGCTACAAGATTCTCCTTCTCTGGTATATGCTGTCACCCTCCCCCCAGGCACTCCATTTTTAAAACATACCCAGGCATATTCCAGACACTTTTCCCAGGCACTGAACATAAGGGAAGTAAACTAGGAAGATGCAACTTTAAAAAAAATGGTTTTTGACAAAAGCCTTTGGGAAATATGGCCCTCTCCAGCCACTTTCTGCTCACACTGGGAATGTCAGATCCCTCCCACTCAGGTAACTCTGGACCTCATAGGCTTCAGTCATCATCATCAAGAGTATGCAAATTGACCTCATCTCAAAGTTCTCACTTCCCTCTGCCTCAGAACCTATTGCTCATTGGAGCCATCATTATAACTCTGAGAAATAAAAATAAGATACCCTAGGGGTGGATGTATAGTCCCAGGGGTCCCACCCATGCTTCCTGTGTTTCTGAAGACTTCCCCGCACCCTTTGAATCTCATCTCTCAGGGAGATGGATATGCCTCTGGCACCTCCAGTTCTTCACAGGCCTGGACCTTGACGCTGTGGGTGCCAGTTAAGCTTTTCTGTCCAATATTGAATCTGGGTCTGAATCTGTCCCTCCCATACTCACCTTTGATTATGTATTCTCACCATTCCACCCAGGTTCTGAGGACACACCATTTCCTTTATCCCTTTAGTCTGGGCTTTATTCTTACAGTTTTATGATTTCAAGATAGTTTAGATCATAGATCAGGATAGAATAGGTCACTGAAAAATGAAACACCAAGACAATCTTATTGTGTAAATCCAGGAAATAAAACTTTTTATTTAGTTAGTTTTTTAAAAAATTGTTTTTTTAAAGAAGCTTTAGATTGCATAAATGTTACATAAAAAATATAGGGATTCCCATATGCCCCTCTTCCTCCCCCAGATTCCCACATTAACAACATCTTTCATTAGTGTGTACATTTGTTATAGTTGATGAATGCATACTGAAGCATTGTCATCAACCATAAAGAATAGTTTACACTCTGTCCCATACAATTTTGTAGATTATGACAAAATATATAATGGCCTGTATTCATTGCTATAATGTGATGCAGGACATTCCATGTCAATTTTATCATTGACAAAATTTCCTTCATTGCTTGAATAATAATATGTCTCTACCTGAATAATAATAAGTCTACTTAGTCTGTTGTCTCTTCCTCATTCTTGAGGATTTGGGGATGGTAATGCCCACTCTGTTTCCAACTGATAGGGGTCTTAGATTCTATGGTCCAGATGGATGGAACTATTTTGCTTGTAGTTGCAGGCACTCTTTGTTCCTTGGGATGGGCATTGTTCATCACAGACTCCTTGTTTGTTTTGCTGGGTGAGACCATGGAACTGAAAAATAGGTATTGCAACTCTGCTATGATTCAGGGCTGAACTGGCACATGAATGAGCCAAAGATGTAAGTCTCTGGCACATACATTTAACAAGTATAGTGCTAATTATAGGTTCAAATAGAAGGGGCAGGAGAGTCATGTATAGGGAATCTAAAAATGAATCTAACTCTGTTACACTGGCGAGCATAAATTCCAAAGTAAGGTCCACTGATAGGGTGCCACTTTCCTGAGATTGTCTGTCCTGCTTATAGTGTCTAGATGTCCCTAGAGCCTTCAGAAGCCCAGCCACTTGAGTCACTGTTTACTGTGGCAGTCAATGAGATCCTGCTGTGTTGTGCATAAGCATAACTTCTTGCATGACCTCCCAACTCACTTTGAAATCTCTTAGTCATAAAAACTCATTTGTATTTCCCATTTCCCCCTTTGATCAATGTCTTGTTCCAGATGCATTACTGCTTGTTGCTTGGTAATGATCCCTCAGTGCCAGGGAGGTTCAACCCTGGGAGTCATGTCCCATACCAGGCGGGGGGCATATGCTGAGTTTGGCTTAGAGATAGGCCACATTTGCGCAACAAGGAATCTTTCAGGAGGTACTCTTAGGCAATATATAATACTAGGCTAAGTTTTAATTTGATAAGAAAAGGTTCATAAGTACAATCATCAATATCAAGGGTCTGGAATAGTGGTCGGTCTTCCTTCACTAGGCATTTCCCTTCTACTTGGGGAATTCATGTCATCCTATTAGAGAATGTAGCAGTACTCCCCAGGATGAGAATTCAATATTCTTTCAGTTATTGCATGGGTCTCCACCCACCAAGACAATGCTCCATGAACACTTGAACATATTCATATGCCATAGAGTCATGTCCCAGGTGTACTCCTCCCCACTCATTCTCCATCACTGACACCCCACACAGTGATCCTCCCCTGCCACTGTTGTGACCCTCTGTGATCCAAAATCTCTCCAAAAATCAAGGCAACAAAGTAATCAAATAAAATTAATAAGTAAATGAAATAATAATAGTTTTTAAAGTAATGAAGAAAATACAAAAAAATAAAAAATTGAAATAATATAAAAATTTTTTTTAGACTTTGTGTCTTTTATCACTGTGAGATCTGTAGTCTTGTATGTACTGTGACATTTCCTTCTGTTTAGTCCTCCAGCATTTTATTTTTTCATTTTCTTTTCAGAGAAGCTTTTGGTAAAACTCTCTTAAAGAAAAGAAAAAGGTACAAAGCTGTAGACCTTATATCCTAGCAATGTCATTCAGGACAATTCCCAAGTCCTGAAAATGCTCCCATATCCTATAGGTTTCTGAGAAGGGTCCCAGCAGTCCTTATTTATAAGGCTGTATACACATTGCTCACAGGCAGAATTCCCCAGAGCCTGACATCTACTCTTCTTCCTTCTACTGTAAAATTTTCAGTAGTAAAATTTTCTACTGTAAAGGAAATATACTTACTATGGAACTACCAAGGCTGAGGTCCTTCCCCAGACACCTCGGTCCCAGTGAAATCCCATCTCTTTCCTGAATTATAGTAGCTCATTTTCAGAGTTCTGTAAAACTCAATGTCCAGACAAGGCCTCTTCTATTTTCTCCTGGCCTGGGTGAGGCTCTGAGCCTGAACTGATACCAACTGTTCTGACGCTGCTTCAGTCCATTTCCTCCTAGGGTTGGTGCACCCCATGAGGTTGGGATGGGGTAGGGGCATTGCAATGAATGGAGTGGAGCTTCTTGAAGAGAAGAAGGATTTAAGTAGCCTGAAGGAAGGACTTCATAGAAAGGCTCACATTTCCCAGTCCAAACACCCTGCCTCAGTCAGAGTGTTTCTCGTTTCTTGACAGGCTTCCTGACTGTGCAGCCTCACCAGGTTGTTCTCCCTGTTGACAAACCAGTTCAGGGTCACTACACAGACCTCTCCTCCAACTCCACTTGAGCAATGGGCTCAGCAGTGTGGGACTTGGGCTCCTAAGGTTAGGACACCGGGCACTGACCAGGGACTCAGCATTGTCTAAACTTGTGGGAAAGCCAATGGTGCTCTCTTAGGAGAGCTCAGCCTCAAATATTTCCCATGTGTAAAAATGTCATAATGAAAGTACTCTAAGAATGATTGAAGTGATGAATGCACAAACATGTCACTACACTGAATACCACTGATTGTACACTTTGGGTGGATTTATGCTTTATTAATATGTATCAATAAAATTGATTTGTTCATCAGAAAAAAAGTTGTTGTGGCTTGTCACTCAATTTTATCACATACACTTTGGTAAAATATGTGAACCTGACCTATTTCTGCCTTCAAGCAGACACATAGCTTGGTGAAAAAGAAGTTTGTTCAGATGAAGATATGGAAAAATCCTTCCCATACCAGTGAAATCTACCTGGGGATGTAGATTGAGCTTTATCACTTGGATGCTCTAGGTTGCCTGGAAATTTCCTCTTAGTTTGAAGCCTCTGAGAACAGAAATTTATTTACATGAGCTACCTGGGCCCTGGGTAATCAGAGATGAGCTCAAGACTCTGATATCAGGGATCTCTTGAGGGTTCTCCATTTCTACCATCTGTAAATCTGGAAACCTCTCCTCTTCCTTCTCCATCAGGAAACCCTCCTTTGGGGACACTACTGTGGGCAACATAATGTATTGGATTACCTATAGAAAATGTTTATATTCTTTGAAGACACTATAATACATATTAGGATTTTATATTTAAAAATAGTCTTTGAGTTAAACTTTTTGGTAAGTTCAGCATTTATTTGTTGAATGCCAATGAATTTTCTCCTCTGCAACATGAAAACGACCTGAATCTTTGTAGTGGTACGTAATTTCTCTGAAATGATATCTATGAAAGTGATTTTTTTAGTAAATTAAGAGTAAGCACTCTAAGGGGAGGAATTGTAGAGATCTATTCTTGATTTTGCACTACATGCCAGGCACTATTTCAGGCATCAGGGAAACAGTGACAATCAGACCAGGCAAGTTCCCATCTTAATACACCATCAGTTTTCATAGAAGAGTCAGATGATAAACAAGCAAAATAATAAATATATAAATATATAACATCAAGGAGGTTATTTTTGAGACATCCAAACTCTCTCTGTCACTAAGAGCCCTCTCTTCACTATGATACAGTGAAAATTGCATCCTTCCAAAGGGATTTTGAGAACTTAAGAGTATAAAAGTTATTTTTTTTCAGTTTTATTTTATTGCTTTTACTTGCTGTCCTGCCAGCTTTTTAAAAAAAATAATGTGACTGATGGTAGTAAAAAGGATTTACTTCTAGAAGAATCTGAAAGAAGCTCTTATTATAGGCATGAGGAATGGTGAGCAGTTAATGTGCTAGTGAAGATTCCTGGAGGATTTTAGAAAAGGGGTTATCTTCACAAAGACTTTTCTTTGTGTCTTTTCCTTAAATTATGATGCAATTTAAAATTCTTGTTTTATCATCTAGCAATTTTCAAGAGACCTGAGAGGATTTTTATTCAGGACTCTTGACATGCATGTCAGGGTAATTTATTGGAATATTAAATCCCATATAAAATAGTCCTATATTTTTCTTCTTTCCCTATTTCATTTCAAGGAAGTTATTGGAATCCCAAAAGAAGCAGCCATGGAAAATGCATGGGTCTTAGCATCTGTGGTAAAAGCCTCAGCTCGGTGTTCATACTGAATGAACTGTTGTCTGAGGTGACAGTGGCTGTGGAAATATGAGTGGGAGAGGCAAGTCTAGACAACAAGAAGGGGTGGGAGGCCTGTTTCTTGACAGTTTCCTGGAGAAGGTGGCAGACATTTAGAGGGAAATGACGGCGCCTAGTGAAGCCAAACCCTGTCATGATTCTCCTAGCCCTGCCAAGGAGCTCTTTTCTCAAGTGTGAATGGAAGCAGCAGAGCCAATGCTTTAGAAAGACCACACAAAAATGGGACAGTGGATGTACTGAGGCTCTTCACCAATGTCCTTGGAGTCCCTGGGAACCATTGCAGAGCTGTGGCATGATGGGAGTACCTGAGAATAAATACAATTACATTTTTCATTAATTTGGAAGGCTAGGAGCTCTAAGTTGGAATTTAGCTTGTTTACAGAAATAACAAATAAGGTGATTTTTGCACAAATTCAGACTTATAAGTACATATCTTTCAATGAATCATTTGGTCAACAAATATTTGCTTAATAATTATTACTTGTCAGACTCTATGCCAAAGGCTCTTGATATAGAACTGACCATGAAAATTTTCCTCACTGTCTGGTGATAGAAACAGCCAAGTTAAGAACTTTACCATTTATCAATTTCTGTGTAACAAATGACCACAAAATGTAGTTGTTCAGAACAACAACCGTTTATTTATCTCATGATTTTCTGGTTGAAGTTTTTGAGTTCTTTTAGTCTGGTATAGGCTCATCTCTGTTTTGTCTCCTGCATATGTGTTCAGTCAGCTGCAGGGTCAGCTGAGGGCTGGCTGGTCTAAAACCAACTCAACAGTGTTGGCCTCCACTGCGGCACTGCAGGCGGGTCACTGCAGGCGAGTCGCTGCCGGGGATCGGGCCTACGCCATGGCCTGACCGGGGCGGCAGTGGGCGGCTCAAGGCTTGGTGGGGACGCGCGGTTCGATGGAGGAAAAACCACGGAGACGAGGTCTATGCGCAGGTCTGATTTTATTCGGGAAGTACATGGGGTTTTATAGTGTCATGGAGGCGGGGAGGTTGTGGGAGGGGCATGTCCGCAGGGCAGCTGAGGATTGGCTGCAGAGGCAAGGGTGGACCTGCGGTTTATGACGTAAGCCATTGATGGCAGAGGGGGTTGTTTCCGAGGTTGTGCCGGGGCGGATGCGGGATGAGGGCGGTTGAAATGAGGCGGGGAGTACAGCGATCGGCTGGGAGGGGGAAGATAACAGTGGCTGGGAGGAGGGGCGGAGGGAGGCAGCAGCACAAACTGCTGCTGAGAAGGGCCATAATACAGGGAGGTTACGAGGAACAGGCGGGCAAAGTGTAAGGAAGCGAAAGGCAGGGTGGGAGCAGGGGACAATTGCTCCCTCTTTCAAAAATAAGAACGCACAGGTTTTGTGGGATTGACATTTTGTAGGGAGGAAAGATGAGGGGGGTGAGAGGAGGGGAAATAGGAGAGAAAGGAATGAGGAGGGGCTACCGGCAGGGGGCGTGGGGGCACGAGGGGGGCGTGAGCAGAGGGGAGGGCGGCTGAAATGCCCGATTCCCCATGCGGAGGGCAGAGAACCCGTACCCGCAGCTCGAGGCGACCACGATGGGCCCTATCGATGGCCGCCTCCTGCCACCTCCGTGAGCCACACCTGGGCGTGCCGGGCCTCCTCGGGAAGGGGATGGCTTTGGGAGAGGACTAGGACAGCTGTGGCCAAGAGCCTTTGCCGCTCTCGGTGCTGGCGAACGGACTTGCGGATACAGCAGGCGAGGCCTAGGAGGAGGAGGAGAAGGAGGAAAAGGAAGGCGTAGAGGAGGAGGCTGGAGGGTTGGAAAAGGGAGAGGAATTTTTGGAGCACGTCTCTAAGGAGGGAAGCTGAGAGGGTTGGGGGCTTGATGGATTCGAGGGTGAGGATGTGTTGCTGGAGGGAGTGGGTGTAGTTGAGGAAGGAGGTGTTGTAAGAGGAAAACATCCATTGGTGTAGTGCAAGGCGGGCGGTCACCGACGAGTTGACGGGGTGGGGGGTTAAGCAGAAGCTAGAGAGGGGCCAACGGGCATCACAGGTGGTGGTGGCTATGTCGTAGAGGGCGGCAACGTCAGCGGCGAGCAGGTCGATTTGCTGCTGTAGGTTGAATAAGGCTTGGTGGTGAAGGTAGTTGATGTTGCTTTGGTCGCCGAGGGCAAGGGCTGCTGCTGTGGATGCGTTGATGACGGCGGAGGCAGCGCCAGAAGAGACGGCAAGGGCCGCCGCCGCGGTGGTGGCGGCTGCGAGGGATGCGAGGACGGCAGCAGTAATGGCGGCTGTGATGCCAAAATCTCGGGGGTGGCGAGAAAGGGGGAGATTTACCAGCTGGGGGGCAACCCAGTCGGGGGAGTCAACGGGGAGCCACACAACGCGGGGCTGCATCACCAGAAAGGCGGAAGGGAAGGAAGAGTTCCAGTGGTTTGCGAGGCTGCAGTTGGTGAGGGTGGATTCGGAAGGAGGGGGGCATAAAAGGAAATAGTAAGGGTGTCGAACGAACGGGGTGGAGGTGAAGGTGACGTTGGGGGGAGGGGTTGTAGGCGAGGAGACAGTATGGGTGATAACCGAGACGTTGGCGTGGGAGACAAGGCAATTGGGGTGGCAGGTAAGGGCGCGGAGATCGAAGCAGGTGTGGGGGTTGCACAGGGACATGACGCTAAACGTGCGGGGGACCAGGGGGGAAACTTGGAAGGGGTTTGCATAGCAGGGGGTAAGGTTGTGGGGGTCGGAGATGTTGCAGGGGGCTCCGTGGAAGAGGCCACCAATGCGAGGCGTGGGGTAGAGGCAGGGGGTCCAAGGGAAAGTGGGAAGGCGGGCCGGCAGGGTGTCGGCGTGGCAGGGCTGGACGAGGGGCCGCATGAAGGGGTGGGAACTGGGCATGGGGGCGGAGTTGGTGGGGAAAAGCCAGGGACCTGTGACATTGAGAGCGGAGGCGTTGAAGGAGGAGTTGACGTTGAGGGGGGAGGTGGGGGAGAGGTCAAGAAGAGTGGCGTTGGTGAGAAAAAGGCAGGAGTTATTGCGGGGGTTTACGCACAGGGAAAGGTTGGTGACGAACTGCAAGGCGTCGAGGGAAATAGGGATGGAGACATTTGGCAACCACGAGGAGACAGGAAGGGCGAGGGGGTCGCAGCTTTCTGGGAGGAAGTCGAAGTTGGGGGAGTACATGGTGGGGAAGGTGGGGGAGTGAGGGGAGAGAAAGAGGAAACCAGGCGGTTGAAGAAGGGCGGCCCAAAGGGGCGTGGCCTGGGCTGAGGAGGCTAAGGAGAGCATAATGATGAGAAGGTGGAGGGGGGGTGGTAGGAAGGCGCGGGGCAGGGGAGGCGCGAGCACGACGGAGAAGCTGGAGAATTTGCTGCTCGATGGAGGCATCTTCGAGGGAGAGACGGCTCAAGCGGCGGACAAGAAGACGACGTCGACATCGCTGGCGGCGGGAGAGAGCTGGCGTGGTCCCTGCGGGTGATGGCGCAGGAGGGGCAGACTCAGGCGGGCTCGACTGGGCGACTGGAGGCGTCATCTGCAATGACAAGAGGAGAAAAGCCTCACGGGGGGGGTGAGGTGCGGAGAGGGGCCATCATTATGGCAGGGGGGAATCATCAGGGGGAAGGGGGTCGGGAGGTGGAAGGTCAGCAGGGCCGTGTGGAGTGAAGGGCTTAACAAGACGAGCAGGGATCCAGACAGGCTGGGGTGCAGATTCCGGGAAGACGCAGGCAAATCCTCGCCCTTGGGTGAGAAGGGGCGCTGGTCCGGTCCACTTGCTAGTGAGCAGGTCGCGCCAGAGGACGAGAGGGGCCGGAGTGGGCCGGTAAGAGGGCCCCCAGTGCTTGTGGACGGGCGAAAGCCCCTCAGAGTCAAAGGTCATCAGGTTGTGCTGGATGAGCACCTGCGTGACTGTTTCACGCGGGGTGAGGCGGGGTTGAGTCTCTCTAGTCTTCTGGACGAGGATCTTGAGGGTTTGGTGAATTCTTTCAACAAGTCCTTGGCCTTGCGGGTTGTATGCGATGCCGAAGTGGTGGGTGATGTTGTAGAGCTTCACAAACTCGGCAAAGGCAGCGCTGCGGTAGGCGGGGCCGTTATCTGTCTTTATGTCCCAAGGGACTCCCATGAAGAGGATGGCTTCCCGGAGCGCTTGAGTGGCATACTTGGCAGACTCTCCCGGGAGGGCGACGGCGTAGCAGAGGTGCGAAAACGTATCGATGGCAACATGAAGGAACTTCCATCGGCCAAAGGAAGCGACATGTGTGACATCTAATTGCCATCTAGAGTTGGGCCGCAATCCGCGCGGGTTGACACCCTGGGGCTGGAGTGGCCCCAGGGGCAGCAAAGGTGCGCAGGAGCGGCATGCACGCACCAGATGTTTGCATGTCTCGATGGGAAGTTCTGGGAGGAGTCGATGGAGGGTGGGCGCACCAAGATGGAAGCGCGCATGCAAGGTCTTTGCCTGGTTGATAATGTCTCCTACGGCAGCTGCGGGGCTAAGGGCATTGATGGAAGCACCTTGGGCGGCCTGGTCAGCGAGATGGTTGCCGTGAGCCAAGGGGCCTGGGAGGCCTGAGTGGCTCCTAACATGGGCAATGAACCAGGGTTGTCGCCGCCTCTCTAAGAGGAGTTGAAGGTCAGCTAAGGCCAGGTTGATGTCCCGGTTGCCGATGCTAGCAGGCGGCAGGAAGGCCGCAAAGGCAAGGATACGAGAGACCTGCAGGCAGTAGAGACTGTCCGTGAAGATATTTACTGGCTGGTCCTGGAGGTATTGGAGAGCCAGAGTGACGGCTTTCAATTCGGCCACTTGGACAGAGCTGCTATGTCGGCGGGTGTGGCAGAGGGGTTGTGTGGAGTTGGGCTTGTAGAGGACTATAGCAAGGCAGTGCTTGGAGGCGTCAGTGAAGGCGATGGTGGCGTTGGGGAATGGCTTGGAGGACGGGAACGGGAAATGGTCAGGAGCTGCGACGGGGAGCGTGCTGAGGCCTTGTATGAGGCGGTGCTGGGGGAAGTGATTATCGAATGGGCCGGAGAATAGGAGGAACAGTGCCTGCATATCTATGGAGTCCTTTAGCAAGTGAGTGACCTGCTGAGTTGTAAGGGGCCAAATGATGACATCTGGATGACGCCCGTAATGGTGGGTAGAGCGCTCAACAAGGGCGATGGCGAGCTGCGCGAACAGGACGGATTGGGGGGTGATTTTGCGAAGCTTGCTTTTGGCTAAATGGACCCACAGGAGTGGACCGTCCTGCCAGATGAGGCCAGTGGGGGTCCCACGGGTGGGAAGGACAAGTCCTGCGAATGGCTTGTCTGGGTCTATTCGCTGGAGCAAGCAGTCCATTAGGGCAGAGTTGACACAGCTCAGGGCGCACTCTGCTTCATACGACAGGGTGACCCTCTTTGTGGGTGCCTGTGGTGGTGGGCCAGTGGTCTGAAGGAGCTGGAACAGAGGCTGCAGCTGATGTGTGGTGACTGGCAGCGACGGGCGCAGCCAGTTGAGCTGGCCACAAAGCTGTTGGAGATCATGGAGCGTCATGGTTTTGGGGACGTTTATAAGCGGCGCCATGGGCGTGACCGTTTCCGAGATTTCAAAGCCCAAGAATTGAAACGGTGGGTGGAAAACGGCTTTCTCTATGTTGATCTGAAGACCGATATCTTTCAGATTGGAGAGAAGACTGGCAACTATAGCTTGTAGTTTTGGCTCGCTCGGATGGGCTACAAGGATGTCATCCATGTAATGCACGATAGTGGCCTCGGAGGTTAAGGGCTCAATAGCAGTAGCCACAAACAGCTGGCAGATGGCAGGGCTGTTCTTCATGCCTTGGGGGAGGACTTTCCACTGATACCGTTTGGCAGGCCGGTGGTGGTTGGGCTGGGGAACAGTAAAGGCGAACCGTGGGCGGTCATCCGGATGCAGGGGGATAGAGAAGAAGCAGTCCTTGATGTCGAGGACTGCCACATACCAATCTCGCGGAAAGGCTGACGGGTGAGGCATGCCGGGCTGAGGAGAGCCCATGGGTTTGATGTGCTTGTTAACCTCTCGCAGGTCGTGGAGGAGGCGTGGCTTGCCAGATTTTTTGATGATGAAAAAAATGGGAGTATTGTATGGACTGGTGGAGGGCTCAACATGGCCAGCACGGAGCTGCTCTTCCACGAGGTCCTGAAGAATAGCTAGTTTCGGGGCAGTCATAGGCCATTGCTCCACCCAAATGGGTTCCTCTGTGTCCCATTGCAGAGGAACGGGTGCTGGAGGTCGAACGCGAGCAACGGCCAAAACTATTGGGGGGGCAGCGATGGCTGCGAAGTAAAAAGAACGGCGCCTGACTGGTGAAGAATGTCGCGCCCCCAAAGGACTTGCTTGATATCCCTGAGAACCAGGGGACGGAAGAACCCTGACCGTCCATCGGTGTCATGCCAGGCAAGATCTTCAGCCGCCTGTTGTGAGGAGGACTGGCCTGTGGCGCCTACGATGACGGGTCCGGCTGTGAGTGGGAAGTCACGAGCTTGGGAGAGTGGGATGCAGGAGATTTCGGCGCCGGTGTCAAGAAGGCCGTCCATCCACTTTCCATTGACCTTGATGATGAGGCGCGGCTGCGAAGTGGGCGACATGGGAACGGACCAGTGGATGCCTACGGGTGGGGCTGGCGCAGGGCGATTGGAGCCTCTTGGTGGCGGGGCTGAGGCTTGCCCCGCTGCCCGTTTAAAGGCTGTCTTGGAACACAGCAATCGCGAGCCCAATGATACCCTTTTCCACAGCGCGGGCAGGGGGTGGAGGGCGGCCGGGCGGCAGGAACAGGGCGCGGTGGTGGCACTATAGGCTGGACTACGGGTTGCGGCAGAGCCGGAAGGTTGGGGCACTCCCGAGCGAAGTGGCCCAATTCGCCGCAGCGGAAGCAGGTGTTGGTTGTTTGGACTGCCGCGACAATAGCCGCTGCAAGCGCAGATGCTTGCCCAGAAACTCCGGAGCATGCGAGGACCCAGTCTTGGAGCAGCTTGTCACGAAGGGGACGAATGATGGCTTTGCAAGCTGGGTTAGCCCCCTCCTGCAGGATGTCCTTAACGAAGGACTCGCGGGCTGCATTGCCGACAACTCGCCTCTCTGCAGCGGCCTGCACACGAGCTACGAACTCATTAAATGGCTCCTCGGGTTTTTGGAAAAGCTTCACGAGGGGCTCTGGGGCGGCCGCGGCGCACGAACGGAAGGCTCGAAAAACACAGTCACGGAGCTGGATGAAAAACCCAGGTGGGGTGGCAGTGTAGGCGCTGGGATCGCCGTACGGGCCGAACCCGAGAAATGCGTTTGCAGGGTAATGCACACCCTGACGAGCGTTGTCGGCAATCTGATTGTCGATCAGGACACCGAGATGGGCTCGCCAGTCAATGAATTGCCCGGGGGAGAGAACCGCTCGGGCTAGAGAGATCCAGTCGTAAGGGATGCAGCGAGGGATGGTCATACGCTCGAGAATGTCTTGGGCATGAGGGCTGGCAAGGCCATCCTCTTTTATCGCGTTGCGGAGCATTTGGATGTCTTTGGGAGAGAAGGGGACCCACGCTTGTGGGCTCTGCGGAGTGCGAGCGGGATTGAGGGGGAACATCTGAGCCAGAGGCGGAGTGGGAGCGGTGAGAAAGGCGGTGTCGTACGCTGGTGGAGGAGGATTCACGACGGTCCCGCTATTGCTGGAGCAGGCGGGATGCGAAGCGGGCCATGGAGGTGAGGCATGGGCGGTGCCACCGGGCGCCGGCCAGGAGGGCGCGGCGGCAACGGTGTTCCTGATTGGCCAAGATGGCGGCACGGTGACGTCACGCCTGACATCACTTCTGGCCTCGGGCCAAGATGGAGGAGTGGCCACGTCATTTCCAGGTACAGGCCAAGATGGCACCGGAGGCTCTGCCGGTTTAGCCGAAAATGGCGATCGGCAGGCATCCGGGACGGGACCGGATGGCGACGAGACAGGAAGAGGTGGGTAAAGGCGGGAAGAGGGCGCCGAGGAAGAAGAAGGAGGAGGTGCGCCATGTTGGCATTGTTTGCAGGACGCGGTGGGGGGGGGAGAAGGCGGGGGGTCGCCATGTTGGTTGGGGTCCGGATCGGAGGCTGTGGGGGGATCCAGTTCGAGCGCGGCCTCTAGCTGGGCGGACAGAGAACGAGCATCGTCGTCTCCATCAGGATCGCAGGTGAGAGGGTGGCTAGGCTCACAGGCGAGAGCGGAGGCAGGGGAGGGCACACCTTGGAGACAGGCGTGGATAGCGACGAGGGTCGGGATAAGGCCGGGGGGAAACTGCTTGCGATCGTGCTCCATAGCGGACGTCACCCGCTGAATTAAATGTTCATAGGTCTCTGGGCTCCAGAGAGCACAGGTGACAAGCCAAGGGTTAAAGGGTAGGAGAAGGTCCCAATACCGCTGTAGCTGACGGAGAGAGACCTTCACGTGGTGAGTCTCTAAGAGGGCAGCGAGCAGGCGGACTTGAGGAACCTGACAGGATGAGAGGGAGGCCCCCATCGCGGCAGAGGGCTCAGGAGGGGGGTGAAGGGAGCAACGCCGGAGAGTCCCTACCTTGAGCGGCGGCACGGGAGGACGGCGATGGGTCCCGTGCGAGGGGTCAGCAGCGGGCTGGCCAGACAAGGGGCCGTAGCTGGGGTCCCTGTTCGGGCGCCACCTGTTGGCCTCCGCTGCGGCACTGCAGGCGGGTCACTACAGGCGAGTCGCTGCCGGGGATCGGGCCTACACCACGGCCTGACCGGGGCGGCAGCGGGCGGCTCAAGGCTTGGGGGACGCGCGGTTCGATGGAGGAAAAACCACGGAGACGAGGTCTATGCGCAGGTCTGATTTTATTCGGGAAGTACATGGGGTTTTATAGTGTCATGGAGGCGGGGAGGTTGTGGGAGGGGCATGTCCGCGGGGCAGCTGAGGATTGGCTGCAGAGGCAAGGGCGGACCTGCGGTTTATGACGTAAGCCATTGATGGCAGAGGGGGTTGTTTCCGAGGTTGTGCCGGGGCGGATGCGGGATGAGGGCGGTTGAAATGAGGCGGGGAGAACAGCGATCGGCTGGGAGGGGGAAGATAACAGTGGCTGGGAGGAGGGGCGGAGGGAGGCAGCAGCACAAACTGCTGCTGAGAAGGGCCATAACACAGGGAGGTTACGAGGAACAGGCGGGCAAAGTGTAAGGAAGCGAAAGGCAGGGTGGGAGCAGGGGACACAACAGCAACAGCTGAATACCCTCACTACGTGGCCACTCACCATCCAGAATCCCGGACTGGGCTCATCCCCATGAATTCTTAGAGCTCAAGGAGCAGAAAGAGGGCCAGCCCCCTTGTGCAAGTCCTTTCAATTCTCTGAAAGGAACTGACAACTTTCCAAAATGATCATGAAGACAACTCAAATTAAGGGGTAGAGAAAGATTCATGCTCCTGATGGAAGGAGGTGCAGAGTCACATTAGTATGGCATGGAGAGAGAAAGAAGGTGTGGCCATTTTTGCAATTGATCACAACATATAAATTTTTAAAAATGTGTTGTGAGCTACAGCAAATGCATTTCTTATAAATGGAGAATCAAATAGGGGTGGGCCATTCTACCAGAGAGCTATCAGAGAATGTTTCAACCAGGAAATGATACTGGAACCCTAAATTTGGAAAACTGAGTGGATGGTCAGGAGGCATGAAATGACCTTGTGCCTATCAATATACATTTAACAAAATTTGTGAAACCACACATATTCTCCTGAGGCCATGGGATAAGGGAAGGGGCAGCATGATGAGGCAAACTCTGAAAAGACAGGGTGAGGCCTCTGAGATATTTTTTACTTCATTTCTGAACAAGCACAGATTATTTCTTGTTCTATTTTTTTCCAACTACTTTTCTCTCTTTCACCCTCCGGAGTCACTCAAAACAAACCTTTTCCCATGTGAGAATTTTCATTTGCCTACTAATTGTCAGGCTACACCAACCTCACCATCCTGCCCAAACTCCTTAAATTTTTCCTCAAAGATTTTCCACATTTACCCAGTTCCTTTTCTAAATGGCATCTAGAACCAAAGCAGAGGTGCAAGTCTAGTGGCACTATGGAATTTTACCTGAGTGCACTCCTATACCATCTAGACAGGTTGATCATGGAGGCTCAGGACCCCAGTTCTTTTTTTGTGATACCATAATTCTAACTCTGTTACAGAAGCTATGAATGGAAGCATGTAGTGTAGATAAAGACCATCACAGTAACATTCACTAGGTTCAAGAAAAATAAAATCAAGGAAGAATGGACCAAGTTCCACTTTTAGGTGATGGTAGCTCCTGATACCATATCAAAATGTCCCATACTGCAAGGATGCCTCTGTAAGATCAGCCTTTGGGAAAGTCATTCACTCATTGATTCTGCAATTGTATACTGAGTACCTACTAAATGTTACCTTCTGGGACTACAAATATTGAGGTATATTCAGTCTTTGCCATCTATATGCTTACAGGCAAGATAGATTTGCAAATGGGCATCTTCCATGAACCACAAAGCATGCTATGATGGAGAATTTTCAGGTGTCTGACTACATAAATCAGGGCATCACCAAGGATGTGCATTAAAAGGAAGTTTTGACCTGAAGTATAATAAGAGTGAACATTCACTTGTTCTTATTCTATATCAGTCCCTTGTCTTAGTGTTTATATGTGTTAACCTATTGTATCCTCTCAACTCTTTGAGGTGGCTAGTCCTATTTTACAGATGAAGGAAGTATGGCAAGTAGAGGATAACTGATAGATGTAAGATCACATGGTCAGTAAAGTGTGGGGCTGGGACGCAAAAGTAAGAGCTTGTCTGGAGTCAGTTCTCTTCACCAACTTGTGTGATCAAGGTAGGTGAACCTAGAAAGAGAAGAGAATGTCTTCCTGTCAGGTGGAAAAGCCTATGTGAAAACTCAGAGGTAAAGGAGATCTGAGAGGGCTGAATGCTATTGGTTGACCAAGGAAGCAGAGATAAGATACAACCAGTCAGGTGAGAGGTTGAGGGAGAAACAATAGTCTATCAGAACCTGTTATTTATTATTCCCTTTATTCTCTCACCCAAAGAATAGCAACCATATTGAGGGCAGGGAAAAGTTTCAATTCAGTTTTATTATATGAATATGGCATAATCTCCTTTTGTCTTCCACCATAACCCCTGATGCAACAGTTGCCAAGTTTTGCTTGTCTTGTTTAGTACAAACTGGGTCCCAGAACTGAGCTATGTCAGTGATGATGTCACAGAAGGGTTACTGGAAGCCTTGGTGCTCACTCAGATCCCAATTGCTCTGAGTAATTGTTGACTCAAGCTCTTCCTGCAGGAGAAAACCTTTAGCTACTGATTCATGGGATTTCAGGACTAAATCAGATTATCCAATTCAGGAAAGGTTGGAGCATCACTTACAACTGGGAGACAGGTACAAAATCCTTCAAAGCCTGCTCTTTTGGTTCATCTTCACTTCAATGGGATGACATATTGATAGGGGAGAAAAAGGCCTTTCTCTAAGAATTTTGGTAAAGGAAGGAGGAAATTTGTGATAGATGGGAGCTAGTAGAAAGGGAGTCTGATTTCTCCCAGAAAAGAGGGCCACATCAAGGGAAAAGGAAGGATTTGCAATGAGGGGATGAGATTTACTGAATCTTTTACTGAGAAAGGACTTTCTATCAGCATACATAAAGCAAAATTTATGATGTGAATTAAAAAATTAAGGAATGAATGAGTGAGTGAGCCAAAGAATTTACTGTGAATATGAGGAACTTTCCAGAATAGAGTTAGACAAGTTACTCAATTATTCAGGCCTGTGACCTCCCTTCTTTATTTCCATGGAAAGGAAGGGGGTAAGAGGGCAATTGGGGCAGAGGAATGTGGGATAGGGGAAAGGGTAGTTAAAGGGACTTGTATGTCATTTTTGTTATATTTGCTAATGATCTTGAATTAATGTCATTTAAGGACTTACAAAACAGATAGAATTTATCAGAAGGTTATGGGAGTGGGTGACCTGAGAGAAAAAGTACCCCAAATAATTCCAGAGGTCACAGTTATTGTATGCTCTGCCACTGCCATTAGCAACAGAACATGCCTCTGAGCCCAGGCATAAGAAGTTTTTGGTGGGCTCCTCTGTCCCAGCTCCAGACAACCCATGCTTCCCTGTCTCTTAATCATTTCTTCCAAGAATCTAATAACCCATCATAGAAAAATCAGAACCTTGTTTCAAAATGTCTTTTTTTTTTTTTTTTGATAGGTATAAATTCTGTGGCATCTGGTAGTCAGGCAAAATGTATTTAATTCAAATGGGTAAGTGTTTTAGTTCCAGGCCACTTCTGTCCTGCCAAATAGGAAGGGCACAACTGAAACTGGCTTAGCTAATTCAAGCCCATATTGGCCATATTGCCTGAAAATTAACATGCAGACTTTAGTTAGTTGAATTACAAAAATTAAATACAAAACCACATCGGTCTCAGCATCTCAGCTACCCTAGACTCAGAATATGGCCTATTATGGAAATACTTTGTAAGCTCTAATAAGTTGCCAGAAACTGTGCTGTTTGCAGTGCCTCATATAAAATATGCTATTTTGCAAGTCCCCTGATTTGAAATTCATTTAAAATCTTTTCAATAAGTTATTTTATTTTCATTTTGTTTTGTTTTTAGGAGGTACCAGAGATTGAACCTGGGACCTTGTACATGCAACACAGGTACTCAAACACTGAGCTATACCTGTTCCCTTCTGCAATAAGATTTTGACAGGAAAAAAAATGAAAACAAAAATAAAATTGGCTAGTTCCAGCATTAGGAAATATATTCCAGACACTGCTCTAAGCTCTATACATGTAGTAACTCAAACTTCACAAAAAAACCTTTTTTCATTTTATTTTTTATATTTCTATTTAATGATACAGGGAAGAAAGCATGAGGCCATTAGACAATTTGCTCAGGGAATCTGGCAGAAGCATGATTTGTTCCCAGGCCCCACTGAGCACCACTCCAAACACATATTTTGAGGGAACTGCATTAAGAAAAAAATTCTTTTCTTGTCATGGTAAATAAAGGCTAAACTACAGGAATGATTGCATTGCTTCACTACTTTTCACTGATGAAATTATATTTCATATTATTATTAATACTTAAATAAACCTGAACCTCTGGTGTAGTTCCTAGTTTTTACTCTCTCTCCAGCCACTATCAGTTGCTCCAGAGCCCACCCCTACTTCTCTGCTGCTTGCCTATGATGCCTCCAGCACCAACCTTGCTTTCTGCCCTCATTGGTCTTTTGCCTGGCCTCTAAAACCCTTCTGAGAGGTTGCTTCTCTTTGCTCTGTCTTTGTTCTGTCCTTAGGCCTTACATTCCCCACTACCAACACCCTCAAACCTGGACACTCACACACAACCAACCCTGGGCCTCCTTGACCCATGTGGAGCTGGTCCATGCACAGTGCTGATGCACGCAAGGAGTGTGTGCCATGCAGGGGTGACCCTGCGTAGGGGAGCCCCACATGCAAGGAGTGCACCCCCATAAGGAGAGCTGCCCAGCGCAAAAGAAAGTGCTGCCTGCCCAGGAATGGTGCCACACACACGGAGAGCTGACACAACAAGATGACACAACAAAAAGAAACAGATTCCCATGCTGCTGACAACAACAGAAGCGGACAAAGAAGAAGATGCAGCAAATAGACACAGAGAACAGACAGCTGGGGTGGGGTGGGGAGGGGAGATAAATAAATAAATAAATAAATCTTAACAAAATACATTAAAGCACATAAGAGCAGATTTAAGTTGCTTGATGACAGAATTAGTGATTTTGAAGACAGAACATATGAACTGGAAAATACAAGAGAGCCGAAAGAAAAGAGAAGGTAAAAAATGGAACAGGCTTTCAGGGGATTGAATGACAATATGAAAAGCACAAACATGTTCATTATCAGTGTCCCAGAAGGAGAAATGAGTAGAAAGAAAAGCAGGAAGAATATTTGAGGAAATAATGATTGTAAAATTCAAAACCCTTATGAAAGACATAAATATCAATATCCAAGGATGATGCATCCCAAACAGAATAAATCTGAAGAGACCTACCTGAGATACCTACTATTCAGAATGACAAATATCAGAGATAAAGAGAGGATTCTGAAAGCAGCAAGAGAAAAGCAAAGCATCGCATACAAGAGAACCTTGATAAGATTGTGTCTACCTCTCATCAGAAACCACAGAAGCAAGAATAAATTGATATGATGTATTTAAGGTACTGAATGAGTGAAACTGCCAGCCAAGAATTGTGTATCCAGCAAAACAGTCCTTCAAAAATTAGGGGAAGGAAGCAGCTGTGGTTCAATCGGTTGGGCTCCTGTCTACCATGTGGGAGGCCATGGGTTCACATCCTAGGGCCTCCTTGTGAAGGCAGGCTCACATGCATGCTGTGGAGAGCTGCCAGCCCACAAGCACTGCTCAGCCTGCAAGTGGCTTGGAGTGCCACCCAGCCCACAAGCGCTGCAGGCTGCCACCCAACCCACAAGTGCTGCGGAGTGCTGTTGGCCTGCAAATGCTGTGGAGAGCCGACTCAGCAAGGTGATGCAACAAAAAGGGAGAAAAGTGAAAACACAGAAGAGTGCACAGTGAATGGACATAGAGAGCCAAGAACAAGCAAGCCACAAGGGGGGAAGGGGGTAAATAAAAACAAAACAAAACAAAAAAAACCAGACACATGAAGAACACACAGTGAATGGACACAAAGCAGATAGCAAGCAAGCTGCAAGGGGGGATAAATAAAGTAGTGTGAGTTCAAAGTCTTCATAGACTAACAATAACTAATAGAATATGTTACCAAAAGACTAGATTTACAAGAGATACTAAAGGGTGGTGCTGCAGTCTGAAGAAAAAAAAGGGCAAGAGATTTGGAGAAGAATGTGGAAATGAAAATTATTAGGAACAGAAAAACTAAAGGATAAGAAGACAAACAATAGAATGGTATAACAACAGAGAACCAAAGGACAAAACTAATGAAATAAGTAATGCACGTACAGTAATAACATTGGATATTAATGGATTGAACTCCCCAGTCAATAGATACAGACTGATTGAAGGGATAAAAATATATGATCTGTCTTTATGTTTTCTACAAGAGACTCAGATGTAGGGACACAATAAGGTTAGATGTGAAATGTTGGAAAAAGGTATTCCAAGCAAATAGTAACCAAAAAATAGCTGTAGGAGACCAGAGAAATGTAAAATAACAATAATGTATGAAAAATAATTGCTCAGTGAAACTGGCAAATTGTTCCTATGATCAGTGTTCCGTAATATTTTTCAAACAAAATAAACACTTGCTTTCAATTGAGGAGGACTGGAGAAGAGATATACTTGGATACTTCATTTTTCTTTAACCCTTTCTTATTCATACTCTAATTAAAATAATCTATTTGGATCAATATGATTTAGAATGACTACTGTTGAATGAGATGTTGAGTTTTTCTGCCTTATAAAATTATGACAGCTAATTGTTATCTGCTGTAATTCATTCCAATAAGCTGTGAAGAATTCCCAAATATGAATTTGACTGTCTAGAAAGAATATGGCCTAAATGGAAATTAAATTACTAAACCAATAATTTTTTCATTCTTAGAGATTATTATGTCTGTTAGAGCTGTAACATAAAAATTAGAATTATGATATAATTAATTTCTATTATATTTGAATTATTATTTATACTTATAAATGTTGGTAAGCATTTTTTATAATTGATTATATTAAGTCTAAGCTGGCTTTGCACTCTATTTTAAAATTTGTAGCTTTTTTCAATCTTTTTTTCAAATTTTTTACAATTTTATAATAAAGGGATTTTGAGCAGCTAAAAAAAGACACTGATTATACACTTTGGATATATCATATGGTATGTGAATATATCTTAATAGAACTGCTTAATAAACAAATAAATAATTGCTCAAGAATAGCAAGAAATAGCTATGTACAGCAAGAGAAACAGAGTTTGAGAGGTGAGGAATTTCCTTGCTTGTCTGTTTTTTGTTTATTATTATTATCATGGAAATAATAAAAATGTTTTAATAACAAATGAAATGATGAATGCACAACTATGTGTTTACACCAAATACCATGATTGTACACTTTGGATAAATTGTATGCTTTATAATATGTATCAATAAAATTAATCTGTTAAAAAAATCTATAATGAGATACCACTTCACAAATAATTAGGGTCAGTTCAAAGTCATCACAGAACAAACAAAAACTGATAAAATATGTTACCAAAAGATCATAATTATAAGAGATAATAAAAGGAGTGCTGAAGCCTGAAAGGAAAACAAAACAAAATAAAACAAAGCAAAAACAAGGGTGAGAGATTTGGAGAAGAGTGTAGCTATGAAGATTATTAATAATAGTAAATTAATGTGTTAAAAGACAGACAGTACTAAGGTATGACAACAGAAAGCCAAAGGATAAAATGGATTAAGTAACTAATACCTTTATAGTAATAAACTTAATATTGATGGCTTGAACTCCCCAATCAAAAGACATAGGCTAATAGAATGGATAAAAAATATGATCCATTTATATGCTGTCTACAAAAGACTCACCTCATACAAAAGGATACAACCAAGTTAAAAGTGAAACTTTGGAAAAAGGTATTCCATGCAAATCATAACCAAAAAAGAGAGGCAGTCATGATACTGATATTGGATAAAATAGATTTTAAATGCAAAATTGTTATGAGGTGATGAAGGACATTGTATATTAATAAAAAGGGCAATTTACCAAGAAGAAATAACTATACTAAATATTTATGTACCTAACCTGAGTGCTCCTAGATGCATGATGCACAAACTGGCAAAACTGAAGGGATAAATAAATGTCTCTACAATAACAGTTGGAGACTTCAATATATCACTCTTAGTATTGAACAGAACATCTGGACAGAGGATAAAGAAAGAAACAGAGAGCTTGAATAATATGATAAATTAATGAGACCTAATAGACATCTACAGAGCATTACACCCCAAAACAGCAAGATATATGTTCTTTTCAAGTGCTCCTGGATACTTCTCCAGGATAGACCATAATTTGTGCCACAAAAGAACACTCAATAAATATAGATTCAAATTGTACAAAACACTTTCTCTGATCATAAGAGAATGAAGCTGGAAATTGATAATGGAGAGAAAAAGGGAAAATTAATAAATATATGGAGATTAAATAACACAAGCTGAAATAATCAGTGGGTCAAAGAAGAAATTGAAGGAAAATTCAGCAAATATCTTGAGACCAATGAAAATGAGAACAAAACATATCAAAACTCATGGGAAAGACAAAGGCAGTGCAGAAAGAGAAATGTATAACCATTGATTGTACAGTTTGGATGGATTTATGCTTTATTAATATGTATCATAAAATTGATTTTAAAAGTTAAAAAAATACACAGAGGCATAAAACAGATTCAAAAAGGAAAGAATAAGTGAATTAGCAGGCAGACCATCTGAGTTTGAAGGTACAGGAGAACAGACAGAGAAAAGAATGGAAAAAAATTGAACAGTTTGTCAGGAAACTGAATGACAATGTGAAATGCACAGACATATGCATGATGGGTGTCCTGGGAGGAAAAGAGAATGGAATGGGGACAGAAAGAACATTTGATGAAATAATAGCTGAAAAATTCCCAGTCCTTATGAAAGACATAAATAACATTCAAGAAGGACATTACACCCCCAAAATAATAAATCTGCACAGATCTACTCCTAGACAGCTTCTGCATACCACATCAAATGCAAGAGATGAAAAAAAGTAGCAAGAAAAAAGCAATCCATTACATACAAGGGACACTCAATAAGATTATGCTAATTTCTTATCAGAAACCATGGAGTTGAATAGGCAATGGCATTATATGTTAGAGGTACTGAAAGAGAAAAAAGTCAACCAAGAAATTTTTATCTGGAAAAAACTGTCCTTCAAAACTGAGGGTGAGGGAAACAGTTTTGGCCCAATGGATAGGGTGTCCACCTATCACATGAGAGGTCCAATGTTCAAACCCAGGGCATCCTGACCCATGTGATGAACTGGCCCACATGCAGTGCTGATGCACACAAGGAGTGCCATGCCAAGCAGGGGTGTCCCCTATGTAGGGGAGCCCCATGTGCAAGGAGTGCACCCTGTAAGGAGGACCACCCAGCGTGATAAAAGTGCAGCCTGCCCAGGAATGGTGCCACACACACGGAGAGCTGATGCAGCAAGATGATGCAACAAAATGAGACACAGATTCTGGGTGCCACTGACACAAGTGGACACAGAAGAACACGCAGCAAGTGGACACAGAGAACAGACAACTGGGGCAGGGTGGGGAAGGGGAGAGAAATAAATAAAAAATAAATCTTTAAAAAAAACTGAGGGTGTGTTTAAAGACTTCACAGATAAACAAAACTAAGAGAGTATGTCATCAAAAGACCAGATTTCCAAGAGATACTCAAGGGAGTGTGTTGTGAGAAACTGGCTTACATCTTCCTTATTTTAAGTGTTACACCTGTTCTATTGTAGATGTTGCAGTTGTTCTGTATTATAGATGATGTTGCAGTTCTAAATAGCAAACAGCTGCTTGATAGTTTCCAATAAATATGAGGTAGAAACTAGGGTCGAGGCTCTCAATTCCAGAAGCTGAGAGTCCCTTGGTCCCATCTTTATCTCCTCTCTTGTGTCTTTCTCTCTGTCTTTTACTTCATAAAGTTCCATGTTGCTTTCCTTTGAGCAAACCTATCACTAAGCTGATTGCAGCAGGAGTGCTATAACCTGAATGTAAAAGACAGGATCAATGACCAAACATAAAAACTATAACCATAAAACTCTCAGAAGAAAATGTTGGAATACATCTTCAAGATCTTGTGGTATGTGCTGGTGGTTTCTAGAACCTTACACCCAAAGCATGAGCAACAAAAGGGAAAAAAAAAGATAAATTGGAGCTCCTCAAATTAAATAAATTTGTGTTTCAAAAGACTGTGAAGAGAGTAAAAAGGCAGCCTACTCAATGGGAGAAAATACTTGGAAACCAGATATCTGATAGGGGTTCACTCTCCATGTTATATAAAGATCTTATAACTCAATAATAGAAAGAAATGCAAGCCAATTGATGTATGGGCAAAAGATTTAAATAGACACTTTACCATAGAGGACATAAAAATGGCCAAAAGAACATGGAAAAAAATGTTCAACATTACTACATATTAGGGAAACTAAGATCAAAACTATGGTGAGATATCAATTCACTCTTATAAAAATGGCCATTATTTTCCAAAGAAAAAGAAAAGTGCCCAAGAAAATGTAGAGAAATAGCACTCCTTCACTGTTAGTGGGAATGTAGAATGGTACCGCCTATGTGGAAGGCAGTTTGGTAGTAAGTACCTCAAGAAGCTGAATATAGAACTGTTGCATGACCCAGCAATCCTGTTACTAGGAATATATTCAGAACTGAAAGCAAGGATACAGACATTTGCACACTAATGTTCATAACAACATTATTCACAATTGCTAAAATAGCAAAAGAAGCCAATTGTCCATCAACTGATGAATGACTAAACTAGATGTCATATATACATATGAAGAAATTACATCTAGATGCATATGACAATATGTTTAAACTTTGTGGACTTTATGTTGACTGAAGTAAGCTCAGCACAAAAGAACAAATGTTGTATGATCTTACAAATATGAAGTAGTTACAATGAGTAAACTCATGGAGGTAAATTCTAGAGCATACATTACTAGGAAATGGAATATGGATTGAGAATGGTAGCTGATGCTTAATATGTAAAGAATTTTTAATTAAGTTAATTTTTAAAGTGTAGAAATGAATAAGTTAATGTTAACAAATCATAGTGAGTATAACTAACTGCTGATTTATAAATGTGATCATGGCTGAAAGTGGTAATCCAGGGATATAAATGTCAATTATAGGGAGCTAGAAGATAATCTAGGGAATGTAACAGTTATTTTGGTGGTGGATGAAGATTTGGGCTAATAGTATAAATATAAATATTAATAGAGGAATGTTCTCCTTTTACAAAATGTTAAGAATATGGTTTGTGACTCGACCAATGGAAGAAATGATATTGATGTGAAGACAGTGGCTGTGGGAGTTGCTGAAGCAGAGAGAGGAAAAAGAGGTGTGATATTGAGGCATTTTTGGGACTTGGAGTTGTCCTCAATGATATTGCAGGGACAGATGCAGGACATTTTATATCCTTCCATAACCCACTGAATGGACTGGGAGAGAGTGTAAACTACAATGTAAACTATAATCTATGCTGTGTAGCAGTGCTCCAAAATGTATTCACCAAATGAAATGAATGTACCACACTAATGAAAGAAATTGTTCATGTTGGAGGAGTGGGAGGTGTGGGGAGTGAGGTATATGGGAACCTCTTATATTCATGTATCTTTAAAAAAAGATAATAAAAAAAGAAAAGAAAAAATATGGCAACAGAGGAGAATTGCAACTAATGTAATTTATGGATTTTAGTTAGCAGTAATGTTGTAGTATCTTTGCAGTACGGGCAAAGAAGATACTATGTCAGTTTTAAAGGTCAACAACATGGGGTGTAAGGGGTTATGGGATTTTTCCTTTGGAGTAAAGAAAATTGACTGAAGTGATGATAGCACAACTCTGATGAAATTGAGAGTCACTGAATGTACATTTTAAATGGATTGTACAAAGCAATGGACTGTATAACAGTGAATCCCATGGCAGAATATGGTCAGTGTTTAGCATAAGAAACATGAGAATGTTCTATCATGTACAATAACAAATATATAATGCAAATGCAAGGTATTAATAATAGGGCGGTTTGGGAAAAAATACACCAAATATAAGATATGGACTATAGTTGGTATCATTTTTTAAATTTTGGTCTTTCATAATTTGTAATAAATGTTTCACAATAATGCAAGGTATTGGTGGTGGAGTGATATATGGAAGCCTGGTATCACGCTATATATGTTTGTTTTGTAAGTTCACACATTTACTATGTACTTATTATTTATGTATGTTCACATATGAATGACATAATTCAACAGAATTTTTAAATGAAAAATATTATAATGAGATACTACTTCACATTCACTAGGATAGCTAGAATAAAACAGTCAGCTAGCAGTAAGTACTGATAAGACTGTACTTATCAGAACTCTCAAACACCTTTCATGGGACAGTAAAGTGTTGATTCACTTTTTTTTAAAGATTGATTTTTTAATTTATTTCTCTCCCCCTCCCCCCCAGTTGTTCTTCTGTGACTGCTTCTATCCTTATCAGTGGCACTGGTAATCTGTGTTTCTTTTTGTTGCATCATCTTGTTGCATCAGCTCTCCATGTGTGCGGCACCATTCTTGGGCAGGCTGCACTTTCTTTCTCACTGGGCGGCTCTCCTTAGAGGGTGCACTCCTTGCACGTGGGGCTCCCCTGCCTGGCACAACACTCCTTGCGCGCATCAGCACCGTGCATGGGCCAGCTCCACACAGGTCAAGGAGGCCCGGGGGGTTGAACCACAGACCTCCCGTATGGTAGGCAGACTCCCTATCCATTGGGCCAAGTCTGCTTCCCTGATTCACTTTTGAAAACATAGTTATAGTGTCTTAACAGTTAAACATAAACTTTACATATTGCCCAGCAATTTCATTCCTAGATCTACCTGCAAGATAAAGGAAAATATATGTTCAGACAGAATCTTCCCCAGTCCTCCCCCATAAGATATCTCCATCATCTCTCTGCTTGTTGTTTCCCCTCATTGTTTGCACTCATTGTCTGCTCATTGTGTTCACTTATCTTCTTTAGGAGGCACCAGGAACAAAACCCGGGACCTCCCATGTGGGAGCCAAACACCCAATTTCTTAAGCCATATCCATTCCCCAGACAGAATCTTGTACACTAATGTATTACTTTTCATTACTTTTCATAATCTCCCAAAGGTATAAAAAACAAATGCCCATGAAAGGAAAAGTGGGTAGACAAAATGTGGTATATTCACCCAGTGGAATACATTTTGTCCATAAAAATTAATATTCTAAAATTTATTGTGGCAATGGTTCAACTCTGTGAACATACTAGAAAACACTAAATCATTCACTTTATGTGGGTAGTTGTATGGGCTTGTAAATTATGTTTCAATAAAGTCTTTATAAAAATAAAAGAATGAATGCAGTGATGTGGGCTATGGGTGGAAGGCTCTTTGTCTCTTCAGAGAGAACTAAGTTGTTTGACTTGTGGGTGTGGAATGGTAAGAGGCTGCAGTCCTGCCCTTAGGGACAGTGGCAGCGGCTCCAGTCCCAGGAAACAGTTTAACAATGTAAGGGCTATAAACTTTAAGTATTTAGGGGAAATGCAAAAAGTAAATATGCTAAAAGCTTATCTAGAATATCTGGAGTCCATGGAGTCCTTAGGTAAGGAGTCCTTACCTAAGATGTGGAAGAGATATATGCTAATTGAAGCCTATTGAGAATTGAAACAAAGGGACCATTTGGCCTTTCCTCTCTGTATAAAAGACGTTTGAAAATCTTGTTCGGGGCTCAGGATTCAAACTGAAAGCTCCTGAGTCCGGCCGTCCGTCAATAAACCATTTTTCCTTCTCAAAATCATTCCTGAGTCCTGGCCTCTCTATACTCAAATAATTGAACTTCTCTCAAATTCTACAACAGCAGTACTGATAAATGTCACAAAATGGATGAGCCTTGAAAACATGCTATGTGAAAAAAGTCATTCACAAAGACCACACACTATCTATTTTCTAGAATAGGGAAATTTGTAGAGGAAGAAAATACATTAGTGGTTGCCTCCTGTGGTGATAAAGGATATGGGATTTCTTTCTGGGGTGATGAAATGTTCTAAAATTGAAAGTGGTGGTGGTTGAACATACCAGTGAATATATTATACTAAAAACAATGTAATTGTGTACTTTAGGTGGGTAAATTGTATGGTATATGATTTCTATCCCAATAAAATTGGTTAAATAAAATTAATGTACATAAAAAGTACCTTCATAGAGAGACATCAATGGAATGCGTAGATCAGGCAACTTCTGGAGAAACAGTGAAAAATCAAGCAAAACATCAGAATCAACTTTCTCAGAATGCTGGAAAATAGTCAAGGTTTATAGCAATGAAACAAACCCTGAATCAAACAAAAAAAGGCAGTTCAAAATCATTTTGTGGTGTTTTTACTTGTCCTCACCCCAACACCTCCCCAGCTCAGCAGTGGTCTTGAATATGGCAGGCAGTGTCCAGTGTGAGACCTTCATCATTGGTTCTGAGGGAGAAGAGCAGACTTTATTTTCAAAGAATCATCGTTTTTGTTCTGACCTGTATGAGAGTTAAATGAAAGGCACATGACATTGTTTCACCTAATTTGGCACTTGCAGAAATGTGGCAGCAATTCCTCACATATATTGTAAGACAATTGGACCACCAGCAGCACCCTGGGGCAAAGGATTACAGTTGAGGCAAACAATAGATACCAAAAGCATTGGAAGAAATGTTGGAGAGAGTTTATTTGGGAAATTAAGGTATTCCAAAGTCAGGGTTTATATTAGGAAAGAAAACATAATCATATGCCCAGGGCCAACGAAATGCATGAGCAGAAAAGACCTAAAGAGACCATACATTTTCCCACTGGCTAAGCACAAACAGGGCATGAAGACTGTGGCAAATTGTAAAGGGCCTGCTTAAGGATTGACTTAGTGCATGAAAATGAATCAGCAAAAACTAGGAAAATTTTTTTCCACTTTTTTTTGCCTCCAGGTGTTCAAGGATATCTCTGCCAAACATCAGTCGAACGAAAGTGAAGAAACAGCAACTTCAGAGACCACGTATGACTGAGATTACAGACTTGACAAAAATAGCTTAGAATAACTAGTCTATGGTGAATAAAATGGATAGTGACATTTTAGATGCCAAATAAGGGGTGGTAACAAAAAAAATGAGACTAATTCTCTTATAGCCTGTCCTTAAAGCTCTGAGGGCCATCTCCAGAGAGGCATTTCAAGTAGATTGGGAGTAACTGAGCACCAAGAAAATTGTTTATGAAACTTCCTTCGACATTCTCTGAAGGACGATCTCTCCCTTAATTATCAACTAAGTACTATATATACATACATGGAATTGCTTCCTTGAGTAGGAAGTATTTTATATGCACTTCACAAGCAAAGTGCCTCAAAGAATAACTTTAAATGAAAAACAAGGTATTTGCCACCATTTTTTTTTAATCTGAGAGGGTCTTCATAAAAACTCATGACCCAGTTAAAAGAATACAGTACACACTACCTTTTTTGACTTTTTTTCTTGTGAAGAAACAGGAATGATGCTAAAGTGTCAGATGCCATATCCTAAACTCCTCTTCTGATATGGTTTCAAAATTGTTTAATAAGTCAAGAACTGGGCAGCCATGAAAAGACCAACCTAAGGTGTATTTCCAGGCTGGGACACTTTCTAATTATAGTCAGTTCTGTTCCAATTCCTAAAACAAGCTAGAGAGCTGGAAGGCTAAAATTATTCATACTCTGACTTGCAGGAAGAATGAAGTGGGGTTTAGCAGAGCTTACTTGATCCATCGTATAGCCCAAGAGGCTTTGGAGGGTAGTTCCTATTATAAATCAAAAGGCACACTTTCAATTGGATCAAATAAGTATGGGTGAGGACTTTCTCTTTTTAAAATGGAATTGGGTCAAAGCCTGGCAAGATGAAAGTATTTTACCTTGTGCCAGCTTTGTGGGTTTGAATTACTCAGATTTTGGCTGCCTTCATAATGGGGTCTTTCTACTTTGCCTAATTTATCTCTTTGCAACATTGCTCCAGCATCATAAGAATTGGTTTCTGCCAGTTTTAATGGTGTAGTTGAAGTAGCAACTTATCCACCTGAAGGATGGCAGATTTTCTGGGTGCCAGGCAAAAAACAACGGTACCCTTAGGTGTTTCTTTTTATCATGAAAGCTACACAGAGAAATAAAATGGCCAAACTAAGACCTTGAGTGAGAAAGTTAGAGTCAGGGAAAGGGATTATGAGTTCTGGAATTTTCAGTGTCTCAGGGGCTCGAAGGCTTTGGGATCATGCTGAATTGAAAAACTGGAAAATCTCAGTGGGTCCAATCTTGAATGTTTTCAATGTCCAGTACAGAGAGCCCCTGAAAGACTTCTCAGACCTTAACTTAACCCAGAATTGGAGAACTTCCTCATTAGGTGAAGGCAGTCATATTTGTGGGTATCTTTATTTCAAAGTTCAAAGCAGTTTATAAACTCTTGGGAAGTAGGAAGTGAGAAAGTTTGGGGTGGGGAGGGTGGCAAAAAAGGGGGGCTCATTTCACTCCCTTGAGCATCTTGTTTGGGGTTATCATTTTACAAGTCAGGCAATGCTTGCAAATGTTGAACTTCACTTTGTTAATTCATTATTATTAAATTAAATGTGTATTTTATGTTTTGATGTCATATTCAAATTTCCTCTTTAGTCTGAGCAGAGTACTGTAGTTCATTGTTAGTGATGATAAAGGTGGAATCTGAAATTTTGTAGAAATCTTTTTTTCTGGTGTTTGGGCCTGAATGTCTAATTCAAGGGCCTTTTGTATGGGCAGATTCATAGGCACCTTTTTGACTCATCTTTCACCCTAACTGGATAAGCTTCCAGATCCTTGATGGGTGATTCACCTTCTACTTCCTCCTGGTATGACAGCTTATGCACTGATGGCCAGCTGGCTACAGCATGGAACTCTTCTGGTCAGTCTATGTGTCTAAGCCTCAGAGGCTCCTGCTTCCCCTTTTCTTGTTGTACACCTGGGAGCCAGGGTGGACAGAACCAGGTAAGTTGACCCATTGGTAGATGGTGGGGAAGTCTTCTGACCTGTCAGAATTACCAAAGGTGAGGACATAGGACCCACCCCTGGACCAATCCAAGTCACCCCAACCACCCCAACTGCCCCAACGGCTTCAACTGCTGCTCTCTGACCTGTGATGCTGAAGATGTGCTCTCTTCTGATACCCAGATGGAACTGGACACTTTTGCCACATCATACATAAAAATACCTGGCAGCTGGATTAAAGACCTGAATGTGAGGGTCCTCAGATTGGGGAATAAAATATGTACTAAAATGGACTTACTGGTATTCTACTATAGAATTATTGTGACTCTAGCAATGGAAGAAATTGTATCACTGATGCAGAGACAGTGACCATGGGAGTTGCTGAAGGCAGGGAGAGGGAAGAAGAGGTGTGATACTGATGTGGGCTATGGGTGGAAGGCTCTTTGTCTCTTCAGAGATAACTAAGTTGTTTGACTTGTGGGTGTGGAACGGTAAGAGGCTGCAGTCCTGCCTTAGGGACAGTGGCAGCGTCTCCAGTCCCAGGAAATGTTTAACAATGCAAGGGGTATAAACTTTAAGTATTTAGGGGAAATGCAAAAAGTAAATATGCTAAAAGCTTATCTAGAATATCTGGAGTCCATGCTAAAAGCTTACCTAAGATGTGGAAGAGATATATGCTAATTGAAGCCTATTGAGAACTGAAACAAAGGGACCATTTGGCCTTTCCTCTCTGTATAAAAGACATTTGAAAATCTTGTTCGGGGCTCGGGATTCAAACAGAAGTTCCCGAGTCCGGCCGGCCATCAATAAACCATTTTTCCTTCTCAAAATCATTCCTGAGTCCTGACCTCTCTATACTCAAATAATTGAGCCTCTCTCAAATTCTACAACATTTTTGGTGACTCTGGTGGGATAACAAATGAAGGCCAGAGACGGTAGCATTTTGCTGCCCCTTCCAAATCCCCGAGGAAGCTGGGAGGACTTGGGTGAACCCCAAATCTGGGCACCCCTGGATTAAATTTAATCCAGAAAAGATGTGGGCTCCACCAGAATCTTCCCGACAAAAATCGAGGGCAATGGAAGGTCTGAAGAGAAAGATTCTGGGAACGAAAAAGAACTCTGAACATGGAAGAAGGTAAGACTCCCTGGGTGAGCACAGTCTGGAAGGCCCTAGCTTTAATTGCTAGGAAGGGGAGGCTGATCACCTCCCGAGAGAACCCTAGTAGCCCCAGAAGGCTGGGGGGAAGCCGTTCTCTCTAGGCTTGGGAAAAGGAGGAAAACCAGGAAAAGCCCTGGTGTTTTGGGTTTGTCTAACTGCATGTTAGAATCTGGTACTGGTCTTATATCCACTAAAGGAGTGGAGTCTCGATTTTAATAGGAAGGGCTATTTATAGGTTCAAGTCCTAATGTCCTGGAAATTGGTCTAGATTAAGGGAAACAAAACTTGGTTACAGGAAAATGGATCGGCTTTTCTGGTGGAGCTTGGTCTGGGTGTAAAGTTTAAACAGTGGAAAAGTCTAGCTGAAATCTTTTGTTATGGTGCTAAATTGTGAATGAATTCGCTTTATACCAAATGTTAAGTGTTCTGAGGTTTGTGATGGCTGTAGAGGCAGCCATGGTGAAAATAAATATATAAACTTGTGGGTCAGATTAGTGACCTTTGTGCTTCTGTCTGTGTCAGCTCAATGCTAGTGTTGGAGTTGTGTCCTTATGTAAAGTAAGAATTACAGCTGAGCTGGAGCCCTCCCTTGCCATTGGCAAGGGGGTGAAATGATTCTGGAGCAAAAGCTGAGGAGTCTGGATGTTTGCAGAGTCTAGATGTTTGTGCATGCTCTGCTGTCTTGTCTCTGGTCTGGCCCTTTGCCAGGGCTTGGAGGCCATCTGTGTCTGCGCCAAGCACCCAAGTTTGTTGGGAATGTCCCAGTCAGGGTGGCTGGGTTCCTGGGAGAGTTGCCAAATTTGAGTAGGTTCTGTCTGCCCATTTTGGCTGAAAGCTGGAAAGCGGGGAGTGGCTTGCCCCTTTCCAATGAGTCCACCCTTCTATTCATAAGCCGCATTCCTGTTTGTTGTGCACCCGACTGCCTGGAAGGGGGGGAAGTGAAGGGGGTAAAAAGCAGAATCAGAAGCAGTAAAGTTCCCCCCTTAGGGTGTCAAAGCCAAAATACCTTTGCTTTCTGCCAGGTCCTTAGAAGGTATTGTAGTAACTTTAAGTAAGAGAATGTGTTCTGTGAAGGTAAAATTTGTCTTAAGGGTATAAATAATTATAAAAGTTTTTACAAAGCATTGTTTAAATTAAGGTATTTAAATGGCTAATTGCAGAAAGTCATTATTTAACAAAACTGAATTGATAATAATAATAATAAAATGCAATTTTATAACAAACTTATTCGGCAGCCAATCTCCCCTGCCAACTTGCTTCCAAAAAAAAAAACTGTTTCTGGTATTACATGCTACTAAGTATTTAAAATGAAGAAAAGTTCATTATTTTAACAAACTTGTTTAGTATTAATGGCAATTATATGTTGTAAGAAGTTTGCCTGGTAACTTAGTATGTGGGATATATGGAGTGTGTTTTTATTGTTAAGGAAATAGATGATTTTGTCCTAAGATAAAATGATTGATTATTGGAAAGAGTAGAGTGTGGGACAGAACCTGAATGAATACTGAAAGTGTAGAAGGTTTGTGGAAGGAAAATTTTTATGATTAAAATTAAATAAGATCAATATACAAAAAAAATCTTTTATCAATAGCTTCTTGTGCTTTAACCTCATCATTTCCTCAGTGTTTAAAGAAGAGTCTTACCTCTTTTAAAAGAACATTTATGTTCTAGAAATCAAATCCTGAAAAATAGCTTTTTATTTCAAACTAACTGCAAGAGATTTATTCTTTTACTTTAAAGGAAAAATTAAAGTAATGGGTTAAGTTCATTTAATGTTATAAGTCAAATGAAAGGTATTTAAAGGTGTTATAAAATTAATAGGTTTTTTAAAAAATTAATAAAAACTGTAACTAAGAGTTAAAATCATTTATAAATGCATTTATGTTATAAAACAGTGGAAAGGTAATAACTGAAATTATAGCTGGGTGAATTTAGCTTGAAATTATTAAGTGTAAACTCTAAATTTTACCTTTCCTTAGTTTATGGTTACTTCAAGTCTAACCTCACCCCTTGCCTTTGCCTATGGTTATTTCATAATAGCTTCTGCCCCTCTAGACCAGAGAAGAGCTGGGACATTACTTTCTCCTCTCCTGGTATTAGTAACCCTTTCTCTCATGAATTCAAGTGTAAACTAAATAAATTGCTGCCTGATAGAATAAGGTTAAATGGCCACTGGAGTTTTATTATCTCCAAAATCAAAAAGGGGGGTGGAGGGGGAGAAGTCTCCTGCCTTAACGGTCAGTGTTCCTAAGAGTGGCAATTCATGAGAGAAAGCAGTCTGTCTCCCTGAGGCTTCAGATAGCCTCAGTAAATATATATAAAATTAATCTTGTTGTTTATCCAAAATTCTGCTAAATTCAAAGTAAAATATAAAGTTCTGAAACAAAAAATAGTGCTAAAGCATTGAGAACATTTTGGTTACAATCCATTAAGAAAAAAAATTCTTGTGTAAAACTGCATAGTCATAGTGCAAATTAAGAGTTTCAAAAGTCTTTGAAATGTTTTGCAGTCACACTTGTTTTGTAAGAATTAGAAGTTTAAAGTAACTAAAGTTATGTTGTTGTGTCAAACTATTCATGTCTGCCTATTTGCTCAAATTGTTAAGGTTAAATATGCAGTTATAAGTAATATATATTTCAGGACTCCAAATTAAGCTAAACAGTATATAAAATAATGCAAATTATAAATAATATCAATAAGTTTTGATTCTGTGTCTAACTCTTTGTGTCTGCCCATTTGCTCAGTGTATGTCTTCATACATCAGGATAATATCAAATTAACAAATGAAAATTCTTAAAAGAGCTCTATTCAAATTGTTAATTAAATATGCAGTTATATATGTAAATAAATATTCTTAAAGCCCAAATTAAACTAAGCAGAATGAAAAAGTCATAGAAATCTGATTATAGAAACAATTGGGAAAGGGCCTCCTCTTTGCAAGAGCTTTAAAGACAAGACTAAGTGTAGCAGATTAAACCTATCTACTAGGCTAGGGAATTCAGAATCAGTTTGCCTGGTAATTTCCCAGTTTAAACCTTTGTCAGCCATAAAATGCAAAAAAAAAAAAAAAAACACACACACACAAAGATTAAGTTAATTTTCACATAAGAAAAATGTTAATGTAACCCCCGGCCTGCTGCCTCAGTCTCCCACTCCTGGGTTGGACAGCAGTGGAGGAGACCAGTTTAGGCCAGTCCTATGGGCAGTGGAAGAATGCCCAAGAAGGAGCTAAGTTGATGCCATTTCAGCACAAAATTCTATTCCTTATTTGACAAAGGGGGGAGCAGGTAAAAACTAAAATGGTTGGAATGTGATAGAGGAAGCAGTTAAATCAAACTTTTGCGTGGGAAAGTTAAATCTCAGATAAGCTGTAACTTCTGAAGTATCCAATCTATGGAAAAACAGAGGAAGAGCTTGCATGCTAGGCTTAGGGGTATAAATTGTGTCATTTTTCTTTGTTTGGGGCACCAGCCATATCTGGCTCTGCGCCCCTTCTTGCAAGATTGAGAATAAATTATTTTCTTCTCCACAATCTGGTGAGCCTTATTTTCTTCCAGAAAATTTCTTTCCAACAAAATAAAGGTAATTAGTGGCTCTATTAACAAATTTCAGTAAGTAAAAGAAAGTCCATAAAAACTATAGAGAGATCTTTCCTGGGTTATGATTTAAAAATATTAAGTAATTGTGTAATGTGTTTTAAAACCTGGTAGTCAGTATGCATGTGTTTTAAAACCTGGTAGTCAGTATGCTTTTAAATTAATAATTTTCATAACTTAAAAAAAAGAAGTTTTTAGCTTCCTGTAAGGAAAAAAGAGAACATTCCTTGCATAAACTATTATGGTTTCAATTTTATTTAACTTGAGTGTAATCTCCCATAGTTAATTTATAAACTAAATTAACATTGTATGTACAAAATCTTTACAGTAATAAAAATTGTAAGTTCACATTAGTGAAATTAATCTAAAAAAAGATTGTAGATATGTTCTCTTAAATAAAGAGTAAATTTCTTTCATTAGTAATTATAATTTAGTAAGTTTATTTAAACATGAGGTGGCTAGTCAATGTGGTTATAATCAATTATAAAGAGTTTGTAAAACATCTTCCAAACTAAAAATGTTTAAATAGTTCTAGTTGTAGAAGTCATTGTTAACTAAAAAAACATAGATTGGTATTGGTAGCAGAAATAACTTCATAATAATAAACCTGTCTGAAGGCCACTGCAAAGTACACATTTAAGTAAATGGTAATAAAAAGTTGTCTTGATTCTATTGAAAATATTCTGTTTTCATTCTAACAATGAAAAATAATATTTTTCCTCTTACTAAAGTAAACTACCTGTTATCTTCATAGTAAAATTGTGTAAGTAAACAGTCACTTGATATATGTGTTGCATTAAGTTGTTTAAAATATATATAAATACAAGGAATAAACTTTAACATTGTCAAACTCTTGTGCATTCAAACCAGGCCTTGAATACATTACAGGTGGCCTCTCCATGTGAGTTATTGGCTAGGCTGGTCACTGACCCCTCAATTAAAATATGTGCTATATCAGTCTCTGGTTCTGCTCCTGAAGTCGATGGAAACTATATTGCAGTTTCAAGCTCCTGCAGCAGCCAATAATGACTCGGTACAGCCAAGTGTACAATGGATATCGCCTCCAGACTGGCACTATTCCATAGTTCCAGAGAGCACTATGCACCAGGCTAGTGGAATACTGGAAAATCTCTCTAAGATGAAGGATGCTGCAACTTGCTCACTGCGCTGAAGAACATGCTAAGTGGAGCCATGATACCAGGATACTGTAAGTAAAACTTAAACACAATTGGCATTATGGTCTGCTCTCATGGAGAGATAACATGTAAAGTATTACAAACCTGAAACTCAAAACTAATAATTGCAACTCTGAATCCTTATGCATTAAGTAATACATTAGTTAATATTAAGTGCTGTACTTTTATCCTGCACTAAATATATGCCTAATAATTGTAATGTTATCTTTTCTATTTTGGATCAAGTGCAGAAGTATATTAGACATGTTAAATTCCTGGTAAAATCATTTTCTAAACAGTTAATAACATGTCTATAGAATAAGGTGGCAGTCTCAGCCAGTCTCAGTCAACTTCTATATTCTGCTGTACTCTGCTGTGTAGCAAAAGTGAGGCTTGCTTGCTGATGGTGAGTCACCTATTGAACAAGTCAAAATTGCTAGAAATTGTACAATGAAAACCAAGGTGTAAAAATCTTTATTCTGTAGTTCTGATCATTCCCACAGGTGAAAACTAAGAGTATTTCCAAATTAGTGTTCTAATCCTGAGTGAAGCCAGTTGCCCAAGGAGTGCCAGTTCACCAGGAGCATCTGACAGAGCGAATGAGTGTCAATCATTGAACAGCTTGGAATGTGTCTTCAGACAAAGCTAAGTGTCTGTTGCAATTTCTCTCTAAAGATGGATAACTTAAAAAAGAATATATATGCTGTTCCCACCAGCTTTTAAGGAGTGCCATCTTTATAGGCACCTAACCTTGTCTACCTCTGTAATCCAATGTGTCCTCTTTTAAAAATGGGTATTCCAAATTTTTAATTAAGTTTGTTTCTTTCAGAGTGAACATCTTATTAACCATATGAAAACTTCATCCAACTTCATACAGAATGCCAGATCCATCTTCCTCCAGTTAGAATAAATTAAGAGTTTTACACCTTATTAGGCAATGACTACAGCCCATGGCCAGCAGGAAGCAGTTACAGAAAAGAAATCGTCTCCCTTCAGCACCCCTTTTAAATTAAAGGTGTAAACTCTTTAAAAGTAAAATAAAAGTAATAGATGGATCTGGAACCTAACTGGAAATCCACGTGAGTGCCAGTGGCAGCAGAATAACTGCAGGAAGCCCCTGCCCAAGATTCTGCTGTCCAGAATAAAAAGTTCTAAACTTCTAAAAACAGTCCTGAATGCTGTACTAAAGACTGATAAATAATCAATCAAAACAACAAACAGCCATCCACCTCATAGCTCCAACAATAATTATGCCAAAGCTTAACAAGTTAAACTTTGGCAAAAGGGGGGGAATGATGTGGGCTATGGGTGGAAGGCTCTTTGTCTCTTCAGAGATAACTAAGTTGTTTGACTTGTGGGTGTGGAATGGTAAGAGGCTGCAGTCCTGCCCTTAGGGACAGTGGCAGTGGCTCCAGTCCCAGGAAATGTTTAACAATGCAAGGGCTATAAACTTTAAGTATTTAGGGGAAATGCAAAAAGTAAATATGCTAAAAGCTTATCTAGAATATCTGGAGTCCATGCTAAAAGCTTACCTAAGATGTGGAAGAGATATATGCTAATTGAAGCCTATTGAGAACTGAAACAAAGGAACCATTTGGCCTTTCCTCTCTGTATAAAAGACATTTGAAAATCTTGTTTGGGGCTCGGGATTCAAACAGAAGTTCCCGAGTCCAGCTGGCCATCAATAAACCATTTTTCCTTCTCAAAATCATTCCTGAGTCCTGGCCTCTCTATACTCAAATAATTGAGCCTCTCTCAAATTCTACAACAATATGGGGGCATTTTCAGGACTTGAAGTTGTCCTGAATGATATTGCAGGGACAGATACAGGACATTATATATCCTACCATAACCCACTGAGTGGATTGGGAGAGAGTGTAAACTACAATGTAAACTATAATCCATGCTGGGTAGCAGTGCTGCAAAATATACTCATCAAATGCAATGAATGTACCACACTAAAGAAAGAGGTTGTTGATGTGGAGAAACCGGAGGGTGGGGGGGAGTGGTGCATATGGGAATCTCCTATATTTTTTAATGTAACATTTTGTGTGATCTATGTCTCTTTTAAAAATAAATTTTAAAAAATATAAAAAAAGACCTGAAAATGAAAGACAAAACTATGAAACTAGTAGGGAAAATATGAAAACAAAGCTAAGTTAAAGAAAATATTAAAATTAGAAAAATATTAGAATAATATATCCTTATATTTTGGAATAGAGGAAGTTTTAGATACAAAAGGGTTTTAGCAGTGTACTGTTTATTTCCTTGTAGCAAATATAAATATAAATAAAGTAAATTAGCACCAGGAAAGATCCAATAAGATCCTGATAAGGATGAAAACAATATTAGTCCACAATAATTAAAGATAAGATTCTAGCACCCTAGTGCTTGCAGTGGCAACTTTTATAATAAATTGTTTTGAGAAAAGGCCTTTAACCATTTAACAAACAGCATTGATGTGGGCTATGGGTGGGAGGCTCTTTGTCTCTTCAGAGATGACCTAAACTGTCTGACCTGTGGGTGTGAGACAGTTAAAGGCTGCAGTCCTGCCCTTGCTGACCATGGCAATGACTCCAGTCCCAGGAAACAGTTTAACAATGCAAGGTCTATAAACTTTAAGTATTCAGGGGAAATGCAAACAAAATATGCTAAAAGCTTATCTAGAATGTATGAAGTTCATGCTAAAAGCTTACCTAAGATGTGGAAGATATTTATATTGTAATTCAAGCCTATTGAGAACTGGAACAAAGGGACCATTTAACCTTTCCTCTCTGTATAAAAGAAACTCAAAGTCTTGTTCCAGGCTCCAGATTTAAACAGAAAGCTCCTGAGTCTGGCTGGCTGTCAATAAACCATTTTTCCTTCTCAAAATCATTCCTGAGTCCTGGCCTCTCTATATGCAAATAATTGAACCTCTCTCAAATTCTACAACATTTTTGGCGACCATGAAGGGATTACAAATGAAGGCCAGAGACAGTAGCATTTTGCTGCCCCTTCCAAATCCCTGAGGAAGCCAGGAGGACTCAGGTGAACCCCAAATCTGGGCACCCCTGGATTAAATTTAATCCAGAAAAGATGTGGGCTCCACCAGAATCTTCCCGACAAAAATCGAGGGCAATGGAAGGTCTGAAGAGAAAGATTCTGGGAATGAAAAAGAACTCCGAACATGGAAGAAGGTAAGACTCCCCGGGTGAGCACAGTCTGGAAGGCCCTAGCTTTAATTGCTAGGAAGGGGAGGCTGATCACCTCCCAAGAGAACCCTAGTAGCCCCAGAAGGCTGGGGGGAAGCCGTTCTCTCTAGGTCTGGAAAAAAGAGAAAAACCCGGAAAAAGCCCTGGTGTTTTGGGTTTGTCTAACTGCATGTTAGAATTTGGTACTGGTCTTACATCCACTGAAGGAGTGGAGGCTTGATTATAATAGGAAGGGCTATTTATAGGTTCGAGTCCTAACGTCCTGGACATTGGTCTGGATTTTTAAAAAAAACAACTTGGTTACAGGAAAATGGATTGGCTTTTTAGTGGAGCTTGGTCTGGGTGTAAAGTTAAACAGTGGAAAAGATCTAGCTGGAATCTTTTGTTATGGTGCTGAATTGTGAATGAATTTGCTTTATACCAAATGTTAAGTGTTCTAAGGTTTGTGATGGCTGTGGGGGCAGCCATGCTGAAAAAATGTGTATATAGAACTTGTAGGTCAGATTAGTGACCTTTGTGCCTCTGTCTGTGTCAGCTCAATGCTAGTGTTGGAGTTGTGTGGTTATGTAAAGTAGTGAAATTTAACTGAGCTGGAACCCTCCCTTGCCACTGGCAAGGTGGTGAAATGATTATGGCGCAAAACTGAGGAGTCTGGATGTTTGCAGAGTCTAGATGTTTGTGCATGCTCTGCTGTCTTGTCTCTGGTCTGCCCCTTTGCTGGGGCTTGGAGACCATCTGTGTCCATGCCATGCACCCAAGTTTGTTGGTGCTGCCCCAGTCAGGGTGGCTGGGTCCCCAGGAGAGTTGCTGAATTTGAGTAGGTTCTGTCTGCCCATTTTGGCAGAAAGCTGGAAAGGGGGGAGCAGCTTGCCCCTTTCCAGTGAGTCCACACCTTCTATTCATAAGCCACATTCCTATTTGTTGTGCACTCGACTGCCTGGAAGGGGGGAAGTGAAGGGAGTGAAAAGCAGAATCAAAATAAATTCAGTAAAATTCCCTCCCTAGGGTGTCAAGGCCAAAATCTCTCTCTGTAAGACTGTAGAAATATTTTGGAATGTTCTAGAACTGTAAAATCATTTGAAGAAAAGAGGCTATGGCTTGAAACAATAGACTGCTAATCACTTGATAGCCTTTTCAATGGTCTGACTGGGAACTTCAGGGTTGTGAAACTACAGAGGGAGAAAAAAAAGGGAATGAAACACCACTTTAAAATCTATGTTTGGCTTTTGTCAGTTGCTGGCACTTAAGAGTTCACGGTAAAAAGATAGTTTAAAATGAATCTTTAAATGCCAATACTCTCTTGCTGGTGAATTAAATGCGTAACTTGCAGATGAGAATTTGTTCCATTACTAAGAAAAGGCAAGACTTCAAAGAATTGTTATTAATAAAAATCTTGTAGCTTAATTAATAAAGGTATCCAATTCACCTTAAGGTTAAAAAAATTAATAAAAACTGTAACTGAGTTAAGATCATTTATAAATGCATTTATATTATAAAACAGTGGAAAGATAATAACTGAAATTATAGCTGGGTGAATTTAGCCTGAAACTATTATTTAAGTGTAAATTCTAAACTAACTTTTCCTTTGTTTATGGTTACTTCAAGCCTAACCTCACCCCTTGCCTTTGCCTATGGTTATTTCATAATAGCTTCTGCCCCTAAAGTCCAGAGAAGAGCTGGGACATCCCTGTCTCCTGTCCTGGTATTAGTAACCCTTTCTCTCATAAATTCAAGTGTAAACTAAATAAATTGCTGCCTGATGGAATAAGATTAAATGACCACTGGAGTTTTATTATCTCCAAAAACTGGGGGAAAAAAAGGCGGGCGGGGGAGAAGTCTCCTGCCTTGACAGTAAGTCTAAGAGTGGCAATTTATTAGAGAAACCAGTCTGTCTCCCTGAGGCTTCAAATAGCCTCAGTAAATATACATAAAATTAATTTGGTGCTTATCTAAAATTCTGCTAAATTCAAAGTAAAATATAAAGTTCTGAAACAAAAAATGGTGCTAAAGCATTGGGAACATTTTGGTTAAAATCCATTAGTTAGGAAAGAAAATTCTTGTGTAAAACTGCATGGTCATAGTGTAAAACTGCACAGTCATAGTGCAAATTAAGAAAAGTTTCAGGAGTCTTTGAAATGTTTGGCAGTCACACTTGTTTTGTAAAAAGTATAAGTTTAAAGTAACTAAAGTTATGTTTTTGTGTCAAACTATTCATGTCTGCCTATTTGCTCAAATTGTTGAGGTTAAATATGCAGTTATAAAGTAATACATCCAGCATCCAGGTGGAATCTGAGCCTCCTCTTGACATAAAGGTGCAATGGACACAACCAATCCAGTGTCCACATAGAAGAGGTGGCATTGGATTGGGAAAAGTGGACATAATGGACAAAGGGTATGGGGAAAGGCAGGAAGAGATGAGAGGTGGAGGCGTCTTCGGGACATGGAGCTGCCCTGGATGGTGCTTCAGAGGTAATCACCGGACATTGTAAATCCTCACAGGGCCTACATGATGGAATAGAGGAGAGTATGGGCCATGATGTGAACCAATGTATATGAGGTGCAGAGGTGCCCAAAGATGTACTTACCAAATCCAATGGATGTGTCATGATGATGGGAACGAGTGTTGTTGGGGGGGGGGAGAGGGGGGTGGGGGGGTGGGGTTGAATGGGACCTCACATATATATTTTTAATGTAATATTATTACAAAGTCAATAAAAAATAAAAAAATTAAAAAAAAAAATAAAGTAATATATATTTCTGAAACCCAAATTAAGCTAAGCAGTATGTAAAATAATGCAAATTATAAGTAATATCATGAGTTGTGTTTCTGTGTCTAACTATTTATGTCTGCCCATTTGCTCAGTGTATGTCTTCATACATCAGGATAATAATATCAAATTAACAAGAGAAAATTCCTAAAAAAGTTCTATTCAAATTGTTAAAAAATTAAATATACAGGTATATATGTGAATAAATATTCTTGGAGTCCACATTAGACTAAGCAGGATGAAAAGGTCATATAAAAATCTCATTATAAAAACTATTGGGAAAGGGCCTCCTCCTTGCAAGAGCTTTGAAGGCAAAACTAGGTGTGGCAGATTAAACCTATCTACTAGGCTAAGGAATTAAGAATCAGTTTTCCCTGTAATTTCCCAGTTTAAACCTTTTGTCAGCCATAAAATGTAAAAAACAAAGATTAGTTTAGTTTTCACATAAAGAAAGAAAATATTGATTAATGTAACCTGGTAGCCTACTGCCTCAGTCTCCCACTCCCCGGTTAAACAGCAACAAAGGAAACCAGCTTAAGCCAATCCTATAGGCAAAAAATGGATGCCCAAGAAAGAGCTAAGTCAATACCAATTCAGCACTAAATTCCATTCCTTATTTGACAAAGGGGAGCAGGTAAAAACTAAAATGGTTGGAATGTGATAGAGGAAGCAGTTAAATCACAAACTTTTGTGCAGGAAAGTTAGATCTCAGATAAGCTGTAACTTCTGAAGTATTCAATCTATAGAGATACAGAGGAAGGGCTTGCATGCTAGGCTTAGGGGTATAAAGTGTGTCATTTTTCTTTGTTCAGAGCACCAGCCATATCTGGTTTTGTGCCCCTTCTTGCAAGATTGAGAATAAATTCTTTTCTTCTCCACAATTGGGTGAGCCTTATTTTCTTCCAGAAGATTTCTTTCCAACAAAATAAATGTAATTAGTGGCTCTACTGACAAATTTCAGTAAGTAAAGAAAAGTCCATAAAAACTATGGAGAGATCTTTCCTGGATTATGATTAAACAAATTAGGTAATTGTGTAATCTGTTTTAAAACCTGGTAGTCAGTATGCTTTTAAATTATTCATTTTCATAACTTAAACAAAGAAGCTTTAGCTTCCTGTAAGGAAAAAAGAGAACATTCCTTGCATAAACTATAATGGCTTCAATTTTATTTAGCTTGAGTGTAGTCTCCCATAGTCAACTTACAAACTAAATTAACATTATATATGAAATCTTAGAGAAATGGAAATTGTAAGTTCACATTGGTGAAATTAGGCTAAAGGAAAAAGATTGTAGATATGCTCTCTTAAATAAATAGAGTAAATTTCTTTGGTTGGTAATTGTAATTTAATAAGTTTATTTAAACATAGTCAATGTGGTTATAGTCAATTATAAAGAGTTTGTAAAACATCTTCCAAACTGAAAACATTTAAATAGTTCTAGTTCTAGAAGTCATTGTTAACTAAAAACTTAGATTGGTATTAGTTGCAAAAAATAACTTCGTGATAATAAAACCTGTCTGAAGGCCACATATTTAAGAAAATGGTAATAAAAAGTTACCTTGATTCTATTGGGAATCTTCTGTTTTCATTTTAACAATGAAAAAATAATCTTTTCCCTCTATTACTAAAGTAAAGTACCTACTGTTATCTTCATAGTAACATTGTGTAAGTAAACAGTCATTTGATATATGTGTTGCATTAAATTGTTTAAAATATATATAAAAACAAGGAATAAACTTTAACATTGTCAAACTCTTTTGTGCATTCAAACCAGGCCTTGAATACATTGCATGTTGCCTCTCCATGTGAGTTATTGACTAGGCTGGTCACTGACCCCTCAATTAAAAATATTTGCTATATCAGCCTCTGGTTCTGCTCCTGAAGTTGATGGAAACTATGTTGCAGTTTCAAGCTCCTGCAGCAGCCAGTGATGACTCGGTACAGCTGAGTGTACAATGGATATCACCTCCAGACTGGCACTGTTCCATATTGCCAGAGAGCACTATGCACCAGGCTAGTAGAATACTGGAAAATCTCTCTAGGATCAGGGATGCTGCGACTTGCTCACTGCATGAAGAACATGCTAAGTGGAGCCATGATACCAGGATACTGTAAGTAAAACTTAAACACAATTGGCATTATGGCCTGCTCTTGAATGCAACAGAGCTCACCAGGATGGGACTCAGCACTCCCACAGCTGTCATGTGTAACTCTACTCACTATGACAAAGAATATCTGAACATATCTATATCCCATTATGCATACCCTGGAGAATTCTCTCCCATCCATGCATCCCCCATCAATGACACCCCACACCAGTGCTCCTCCCCTGCCATGGTTGAACCCCTCTGTGATCCAAAAGTTCTTTACAAATGAAGCCTAATATACTGCCAAATTCAGTTAGTAGGAAAATGATACAGTAATGATAGGTTAAAAGATTAGAACTAGTATAATTATAATTTAGAAAAACTAAAAGTAAAAAATAAATTGGGGTACTAAAAATGAAAGAACTTATTAAACATTTTTTTGACATTTTGCATTTCATCACTGTAATAGCTGTTGTCCTGTATGTACTGTGACAAAACAATCTCTTCCAATTCTTCCTTAGTGTCTACATCCAGTAAAAAAAAATTTTTTTATTATGTGTTCAGAAAAGTTTTAGGTCACAGTAAAATCACATATGGGAAATAGGGGACTCCCATATACCCAACATCAAACCCTTTTTCCCCTTCCCCAACAATGATCTTTTTACATATGGATGGTCATATTTGCTATAATTGATGTACAGATATTGAAACATAGCCACTAACCATGGTTCCATTATGGCTTATATTTTAGATTGTACACTTTTATAAATTTTTGGTTACATTATAGTTTACATTATGGTTTACATTTTGGACTATACACTTCTATAAATTTTTGGAGAAATTTAACATGGTTAGTGTATTAGTCAGCCAAAGAGGTGCTGATGCAAAATATCAGAAATCAGTTGGTTTTTATAAAGGGTGATTATTTGGAGTAAGACCTTACAGTTACCAGGCAATAAAGCATAAGTTACTTCCCTCACCAAAGTCTATTTCCACATGTTAGAGCAAGGTGGCTGCTGACATTTGCAAGAGTTCAGGCTTCCTGGGTTCCTCTGAGCTCAACTCCTCTGTTTTCTCCAGAAGGTCAGCTGCAGACTATGAGACTATCTAGGCTTTGCCTCTCTCCTCAAGGTCAGCTGTAGACTATGAGGCAAACGGCTCTGTCTCTTTCCCTGGGGCTCCAATTTCAGCACCAAACTCCAATATCAGAAATGCTCAACTCTGCTCTTTACCATGCCTTTTATCCGTGAGTCCCCAATCACCAAAGGGTGGATACTCAGTGCCCTAATCATAACTCAATCATGCCCAGGTTACAGATCAGATTAGAAACATAATCCAATATCTATTTTTGAAATTCATAACCATATCAATCTGCTACAGCCTGTATCCATCATTGAATGATCTTGTGGAACACTTCCATTGCCCCCCAGTTACCTCCTCTTCCATTATTTTCCTCTTTCCCCCTCCCCTTGGGGCCTACAGTGACAACCAAATTTCATTGCTTGAAGGACGGACAAGATTCATAGATTCTTGTAACAATGCTGGGGGCTTGATGAACTAGTTTGTCCTCCCCCATTGGGATCCACCCATTCTCTCAAGAGACACCCTCTCCTCTGTTTGAGAACACCAGGCCTCCCCAATATGGGGGTACAACACATTCCCACTCATTGTATGGGTCTCCACCCACTGATATAGAATACTATGACAATATGAGCGCTCACACACTCCCTAGAAGCCTACCCCAGGTGCAACCTGTTCCAAATGCCCCCATCAAACACATTAAACCAGTAACCCTTCCTTATATTTTCTAAAAAGTTTTCTCAACATTATAGTTTCAACCACATACCTGACAATCTCCCATGTTCAGCCACTCCCCCCAATCCTCCCCACAAAGACCCATCCTCCCAACCCTAGCCCCCTGAAGCCTGAAAAGCCCCCATGCTAATATCCCATGCCCTTGTCTTAATCCTTTGCTGCACAAGTACTGGCTCTCACTTGCATACATAGTATCATAAATAGCAGGGGAGAGGAAGGTTGTGGGGTGACACCTACATGAGCAAAATCGATGATAATGCGGAGCTCTTCTTAGTTGGGAGAGTTTTAATGACTGATTCTATCTCTTTACTTGTGACTGGTTTGTTGAGATCATCAGTTTCTTCTTTCATCAATTAGGCTACTTATGTGTTTCTAGGAATTTGTTCCTTTCCTCTAAATTGTTCTGGTTGGCATATAGTTTTTCAAAGTATCCTCTTATGATACTATGTATTTCTGTGGGGTCAGTGGTGTACCCCCTTTCTCATTTCTTATTTTGTGTATTTGCATCTTTTCCCTTTTTTTTCTTTGTTAATCTAGCTAAGGATTTGTTGATTTTATTGATCTTCTCAAAGAACCAGGTCTTTGTTTTATATTTTCTAGTGCTTTTTTATTTTCTATTTCATTTAGTTCTGCTCTGATCTTTGCTATTTCTTTCTTTCTTCTTCCTTTGAGGTTAATTAGGTTTTTTTTTTTTCACTAATTCCTACATGTGTACAGTTAGGTCTTTCATTTTAGTTCTTTCTTCATATATATATATATATATATATATGAATTTATGACTATGAATTTCCCTCTTAGTACAGCTTTTGCTGCATCCCATAAGATTTGATATGTTATGTTTTCATTTTCATTAGTTTCAAGGTAGTTATTTCTTTTTTTTTAAGATTTATTTTATTTATTTCTCTCCCCTTCCCCCCTCCTGCCCCAGTTGTCTGTTCTCTGTGTCTATTTGCTCTGTGTTCTTCTTTGTCCACTTCTGTTGTCAGTGGCACAGGAATCTGTGTTTCTTTTTGTTGTATCATCTTGCTGCATCAGCTCTCCGTGTGTGTGGTGCCACTCCTGGGCAGGCTGTACTTTCTTTTGTTCTGGGCAGCTCTCCTTATGGGGCACACTCCTTGCACATGGGGCTCCCCTACGTGGGGACACCCCAGCGTGGCACAGCACTCCTTGCGCACATCAGCACTGTGCATGGGCCAGCTCCACATGGGTCAAGGAGGCCTGGGATTTGAACCCGGACCTCCCATGTGGTAGATGGATGCCCTAATCACTGGGCCAAGTCCGCTTCCCAGTTATTTCTTTTGAGATTTCCTCCTTGACCCACTGTTTGTCTAAGAGTGTGTTGCTTAACTTCCATATCTTTGTTCTTAATCTGGTTCTCTAGCCTTTGCAAATTTCCAGCTTCATTCCACTGTTGTCAGAGAAATTATTTTGCATGATTTCAGTCTTTCTGAATTCATTTAGACTTTCTCTGTGGCCTAGCATGTGACTTATCTTGGAGATTGATCCATGTGCACTTGAGAAGAATATATATCCTGCTCTATTTGGGTGTACTGTTCTGTATATGTCTATTAGGTCCAGATCCTCTAATATATTATTCAAAGTCTTTGTTTCTTTATTGATTCTGGGTGGAGATATTGTGTCTAATGGTGTTAGTGATGTATTAAAGTCTCCCACTACAATTGTAGAGGCATGTATCTCTCCACTTAGTTTTTCCACTGTTTGCCTATGTATTTTGAGGTGCTCTGGTTAGATGAATAAATGTTATAGTTCTTTCTTCTTGGAAGATTGCCCCTTTTACTAATATATGGTGTTCATTTTTGTCCTTCACAATAGTTTTGTATTTAAAGTCTATTTTGTCTGAAATTAGTATAGCTACCCCTGCCCTTTATGGTCATTGTTTGCTTGTAAGACTTTTTCCAGCCATTCACTTTGAAACTCCTTGAATCCCTGGGTCTAAGGTGGGTTTCTTGTAGACAGCATATAGATGGGTCATATTTCCTTATCCATTCTGCCAATCTGTAGCTCTTTATTGCTGAGTTAAGCCATTAGCAGTCAGTGTTATTATTGTCAAGGAATTACTTGCATAGCCATTTTTGCTTTGGATTTGTGTATGTCATATGTTGCTTTTATTTCTCTTTTTGTGTTTTAGCTGTTCTTACACTTTTCTCCAACTTTGCCCATTCCATTTTTCTTTCAAGCTGCAGAATTCCCCTTAGTATTTCTTGAAGGGCAGGTTTCTTATTGGTATACTCTCTTAGGTTCTGCTTATTTGTGAATATTTTGAACCATCTACATTTTTGAATGCGAATTTTTCTAGATAGAGTGTTCTTGGCTGGAAAATTTTCTTTTAGTACCTTCACTATATCATACTATTATGGAAGAGAAAAGGTGGGTGATAATGGTATTGAAGGCCAGGATGTGAGAAATCTCTGCAAAGGAAGATTTATTAACAGCTGGCCAGGCCTGGTGGACTTCTGTTCAAAAAACAGCCCGGAATACAGAGGATTTAGGAGCAGCAAGTCAAATGGTGCTTTTATGCAAAGATGACTTTCTTTGTTAGTTTCTTAGAGTTTTAAGTATTTGTTTGAGTACTAGGTAGATTTGCATTAAATTAACATATTGCTCACATTCCAGGCAAGCTTGAATTAACATATCACCCACATTCCAAGTACACTTGAATTAACATATTGCCTACATTTCAGGTAAGCTTGAATTAAGATATCACCCACATTCCATCTGGACATAAGTTCAAATACACATTCAGTCTGCATCCTCCCTGAATATCCAAAGCCTATAGAGCCTATGATTTGGAAGCAGAAAGGATTCAATGATCACATATTGAAGGCTAGGTCTCAGGAATATTGTGAGAAGAAAGATTTATTACAACTGGCTGGACATGGCAGACTTCTGTCCAAAAAGCTGAGCCCTTTTATAGAGAGGATGTAGGAGCAGGGAGCCAAAGGGTGCTTTTATGCCAAAAGGACTTTTCTTTGTTAGTTTTTTAGAGTTTTAAGTTTGTTTGAATACCAGATAGACTTTGAATTAACATATTGCCCACATTCCAGGTAAGCTTGAATGAACATATCACCTACATTCTAGATAAGCTTGAATTAGCATATCACCCACATTCCATCTGGATGTAACTTTGAATACACATTTAGTCTACATCCTTTCTGAATATTTAAATCCTGTAGAGCTTATATTACTTAATTGGCTTTCTAGAACCTAGACACACTTGGATACAGAATTACATAATTTTGAATTCATGCACAATTTATACTATGTCGCCCCTTTGAGGCCTTGCTTAAGTTTATTAAGCTTTGGCATCACTATTTCTGGAGTTATGAGCTGGGTTACTATCTGTGTTTTTACTATGTTATTTATTAAAGTGCATACTCTAGTTATTATTAAGGGAAGGAACCAGGGAAGTGTGATGAGAGCATGGGAGGAGTTTTAGCTGTTCGCTGTTTTGATTAATTACCCTACTTATTAATCCACCAGTAAGGATCCAATGATAAAGACCTTGGGGATGTGTGGGGTTTATCCTTGTTCTCAGAAGAGGTCTTTGTTCTGGATAGCAGAATCCTGGGGATGGGTGTCTTTTGTTTTGGAAGCAGAGAGATTCAATGATCATGTATTTAAGGCCAGGACTCAGGAATATTTTGAGAAGGAAAAATGTGTTATGAACAGCCAGATCTAGGGATTCCTGTCCAAAAAGCTGAGGCTTGAATAGGATTTCTGGGTCCCTTTTATACAAGGTATGTAGGACTGGAGAGTCAAAGGGTGCTTTTATGTAAAAAGGACTTCTCTTTGTTAGTTTCTTAGAGTTTTAAGTGTTTGAGTACCAGATAGGTTTTGAATTAACATATTGCCCACATTCCAGGTAAGCTTGAGTTAACATATCACCCACATTCCAACTGGATGTAACTTTGAATACACATTCAGTCTACATCCTTCCTGAATATTTAAAGCCTATAGGGCTATATTACTTAATTGGCTTTCTAGAAATTAGGCACACTTGGATACAGAATTAGATAATTCTGAAATCATGCACAGGCTATATTATATTTTCCCTTTGATGACTTACTTAAGTTTATTAAGCTTTGGCATCACTATTTCTGAAGTTATGAGGTGGGCTGCTGTTTGTGTTTTTACTGCATTATTTATTAAAGTACTTACTGTAGTTATTATTAAGGGAGGAAGCAGGGAATTATGATGAGAGCATGGGAGGAGTTTCAGCTGTTTGCTGTTTTGATTGATTACCCCACCTATCAATCTCTCAGTGATGGCCCAATGGTAAAGTCCTTGGAGAATATCTGGGACTTTTCCTTGCTCCCAGAAGTCTTTGCTCTGGATAGCAGAATCCTGAGGGTGGGGCTCTTCCAGTAACCATCCTGGGGGTTACTGGATATCCACATGGACTCTTTGCCAGGATCCAAATCCACCTAGTAATTCCCTATCTTACTATCCTGCTTCATTTTACCCTCCTCAGAGAGTTTACACCTTTAATTTTAAAGGGGTCCTGAAGGAAGATGATCTTTCTTCTATAGCTATTTTATGCTGGTTATGAGCTGTAGGCCCTACTTGATGAGGCATAAAACCCTATTATTCTATTTTGATTGGAGGAAGATGGATCTGGCCTCCTGTATGAAGCTGGATGAAGTTTTCATATGGCTAGCAAGATGTTGATTCTGGAAGAAATAAACTTAATTAGAATTTTGACAATATATGGTCTTAATAAGAGAATATTGGACTACAGATGTAGAAAAGGTCAGGTGCCTGCAAAGCCTGCATTTTTCTAAAGTTGGTGGGAAACAATATATATATATATATATATATACACACACACACATATATATTTTAAGTTATTTTATGCTGTTGGTTAACTTTAGAGAGAATTTTCAATATACAATGGGGTTAGGTGTAAATTTTTAATCCTAGTTTCTACGGTAGAAGAGAGGAATGAAAAGAGGCATTTCTCTTTTTAGTTAAGCTAAAGGAGATGAAAAGAGGCAATTTTTTTAAAAAGGAAGTCTGGTTTGCCTTTTCCCTAGCAATAGGCATTTGACTAGAGTTACAGAAAACAGTTGATTCTGACAGAGACACTACTTAGCTTTGTCTTTTGAAGAGGTATCTCAGGCTGTCCAATGAGTGGCACTCATGTGTTCCGTCAGGTGCTTCTGGTGAATGAGTACTCTTGGGTGGCTAACTTTATTCAGAATTAGTGCACCAACCTGGTCATTATTTTTTAGCTTTAATAACTGTGGGAATGATCAGAACTACAGAGTAAAGTTTTTATATTTTGGCTTTTATTGAGCAACGTCTGATAAATTTTTTTTTATTGACTTTGTAATAATATTACATTAAAAATATATATGTGAGGTCCCATTCAACTCCACCCCCCCACCCCCCCTCTCCCCCCCCCCAACAACACTCGTTCCCATCATCATGACACATCCATTGGATTTGGTAAGTACATCTTTGGGCACCTCTGCACCTCATAGACAATGGTCCACAACATGGCCCATACTCTCCTCCATTCCATCCAGTGGGCCCTGTGAGGATTTACAATGTCCGGTGATTACCTCTGCAGCACCATCCAGGGCAGCTCCATGTCCCAAAGACGCCTCCACCTCTCATCTCTTCCTGCCTTTCCCCATACACATCGTCCACCATGTCCACTTTTCCCAATCCAATGCCACCTCTTCTATGTGGACATTGGATTGGTTGTGTCCATTGCACCTCTATGTCAAGAGGAGGCTCAGATTCCACATGGATGCTGGATGAAATCCTCCCATTTTCAGTTGTAATCACTCTAGGCTCCATGGTGTGGTGGTTGTCCTTCTTCAACTCCATCTTAGCTGAGTGCGGTAAGTCCAATAAATCAGATTGTAGGTGCTGGAGTCTGTTGAGGCTCAGGACCTGGCTATCACATTGTCAGTCCAGAGATTCAAATCCCCTAAATATATCTTAAACCCCAACATGAACTGCACCTCCAGCACATTAGCATGAAAGTCTTATGAAGGGAGATCCCATCTGAGTCCAGATTCATCACACATAAACACCATTTCCAAAGAGGGGCCATCTGACCTGGTAGTTAACCCCATCGGCCATGACCATAACTCCCATGGGTCTCTTTAGCCTTCAAAGGAACCAATATCTGGGGGTTGTATCTGCTTTATCTGTCTCTCTGACTCTCCTCAGTTGTGCATGAGGGCAATCCTTCTGCCAGCCTCCAGACTCTTTTTTAGAAACTCGTAGCCATATAAACTCATTTCTCCTTTCCATTTCCCCCTTACTTTAGGTCAAACAGCATTTTAAAGTCATGTTATTTTATGTAGAAATGGATATTCTGCTGATCCGCATTGAACCTTCTGTATAAGGTCCTTTTCCAGTTGCATTATCAGTTGGTAGTTGATAGTGGTCCCTCGTTGCCAGGGAGGCTCATCCCCGGGTGTCATGTCCCACGCTGGGGGGAAGGCATTGCATTTACATGCTGAGTTTGGCTTCAAGACTGGCCACATTTGAGTAACATGAAGGCTGACAGGAGGAAATTCCCAGGCACAATGTTGCTCTAGGCCTTGTTCTTATTTTAGGTTTATCAGCTCACAAGCATAGTCATTAGCATCAGGGGCTCACTGTTGAACCCTCACTCCCTCCCGGTCCCCGCCGCTGTACCTGGGAGACTGTCGCTGCTCCCCTAGGGACCACGACAGAGCACCACTGGCCAGGAACCCAGTACCCCCCCAGCTGTGGTTTTTAATTGTTGCCACTATGAGTATATCCAAACATTACCATGCACCCTGGACATATGTTCTGTACAGCTCCCTGTCAGCCATATATCACCTGTCATTGGTTATCCCATACCAGTATCCCTCCATTGCCATTGCTGAAACACTCTGTGATCCAGAACTCCCCGAAATTTGAAGCCCAATATAATGTCATGGTCCCTTACTAGGGAATGGCATATAGCAATGGGTTTAAAGGATAGATAAAGAACTTGGATAAAGTTAGATAAAGAACTTAGATAAAGAATGTTGACTTGAAAAAATTTCCACATCCTATCTTTTTTTTTTTTTCCCCCTAATTATTCAGCTTTTCTTCATGGGAGTCCTAGACCACAGCAATGCACATATATAATATACAGCACTCCCACACATCCACCAGAAAACCTTTTCCCTTCCACAGTGATACTCTTACGCCCTATTCATATCATATTTACTTAAAGTGATGTACAGAGTCTGAGACATTAGCTTTCTAACAAGGTAACATGTGTGCTTACATTATGGTGCATACTTTAGGATACACAGTTCTTTACATTTTTAGTTATCCTATGTTTTACATTATGGTTTACATTATCAGTCTGTCATCTCCTATATGTTATGGTGTAATATTACATGTTTTGTATCCATCCTTGTGTACTCTCAAGAAACTCCTCTCTTATCCCCCATTTACTTTGGTTCCACACATTTAACGTCCATTTTCCCTTCCACCTTGGTGCCCACAGTGACAGCCAACCTCCGTTTCCTGAGGAGCCACTTCCAGAGATAGATGGAATAGTGTTCAGGGCCTAACTTGCTCAACTGCCCCAATGCCCTGAGAGCCACCCTTTCTCTCGAGGGATACAGTTCCCTCTATTTGATGGCATTAGTCCTCCCCAGGATGTGGGCCCACCCCCACTCTCACTACTTGGGATTCTACCCCATGGTGTCACCCACTCTGGCAGAATGAGCATTTAGACATTCCCCAGTAGCCCGTCCTGCATCAGACCCTCCACTCCGAGCATTCTAAACAGGTAACCCTCTTTACTTTATTTTGATATAATTTTCTCGGCATTTTACTCTCCACCAACTCCTGACCCTCTCCTGTGTTCGTATGCTACCCCTCCCTCCCCCCACTTTTGGGCAAAGTTACCCATCCGTCCCTCCCCAGCCACCGTCAAACCCGTAAAGCCCCAACCAAAGGCAACCCCTGGCCCCCCTTTTATCTCTTCTTTGTGTTCATACTTACCACCATCTCGTCTTAAATTCCACCCCTGCAGACACCGGCTCATATCCTTCCTCCACCCTCCGATTTCCTGTAAGCCTATCGTTCAGTCTCTTGCTATCTAGGGCAGCTTGGTTATTTCATATCATTGAGGTCAGGTAGTATTTGTCCTTCAATGTCTGGGTTGCTTCACTCAACATAAGGTTCTCAAGATTCATCCATGTTATCACATGTGTTTGTAGTGTGTTTGTACTTACAGATGAGTAGTATTCCATTGTGTGTATATACCACATTTTATTGATCCACTCATTTGTTGATGGGCATTTGGGTTGATTCCAACTTTTGGCAATAGTGAACAATGCTGCTATGAACATTGGTGTACATATATCGGTTTGTGTCCTTGTTTTCAGTTCTGCTGGGTATATACCCAGCAGTGGTATTGCTGGGTCATATGGCAAATCTATGGCTAGTTTTTTGAGAAACCGCCATACTGTCCTCCAGAATGGTTGGATCCTTCTGCATTCCCACCAGCAGTGGATGAGTGTTCCCCTTCCTTCACATCCTCTCCAGCACTTGTATTCTTCTGTTTTTTTTTCATAGCTGCCAATCTTATGGGTGTAAGATGGTATCTCATTGTAGTTTTGATTTGCATTTCCCTGATAGCTAGAGATTTGGAACATTTTTTCATGTGCTTTCTTGCCATTTGTATTTCTTCTTTGGAGAAGTGTCTGTTTAAGTCTTTTTCCCATTTTTTAAATGGGTTGTTTATCTTTTTATTTTCAAGATATAGGAGTTCTTTATATATGCAAGTTATAAGTTTCTTATCAGATATATGATTGCCAAATATTTTCTCCCACTGTGTGGGCTCCCTTTTTACTTTCTTGACAAACTCCTTTGAGGTGCAGAAGGCTTTAATTTTGAGGAAGTCCCATTTATCTATTAGTTCTTTTGCTGCTCGTGCTTTTGGTGAGATATTCATAAATCCATTTCCTATTACAAGGTCCTGTAGGTGTTTCCCTACACTGCTTTCTAAGGTTTTTATGGTCTTGGCTCTTATATTTAGGTCTTTGATCCATCTTGAGTTGATTTTGTATAAGGTGTGAGATGGTAATCCTCTTTCATTCTTCTACATATGGCTATCCAGTTCTCCAGACACCATTTGTTGAATAGGCCACTCTCTCCCAATTGAGAGGGTTTGGTGGCTTTATCGAATATTATGTGGTTGTATATGTGAGGTTCTATATCAGAGCTTTCAATTCGATTCCATTGATCTATGTGTCTCTCCTTATGCCAATACCATGCTGTTTTCACCACCGTAGCTTTATAGTATGTTTTGAAGTCAGGTAGTGTGATTCCTCCAATTTCGTTTTTCTTTTTCAGTATGTCTTTGGCTATTTGGGGTCTCTTTCCTTTCCAAATAAATTTCATAGTTAGTTTTTCTAGTTCCTTAAAGAAGGCTGCGTTGATTTTTATTGGGATTGCATTGAATGTATAGATCAGTTTTGGTAGGATAGACATCTTAATAATGTTCAGTCTTCCTATCCATGAACAAGGAATAGTCTTCCATTTATTTAGGTCTTCTTTGATTTCCTTGAACAATCTTGTATAGTTCTCGTTGTATAAGTTCTTTACCTCTTTAGTTAAATTTATTCCTAAGTATTTGATTTTTTTATTTACTATTGTGAATGGTATTTGTTTCTTGATTTCCTCCTGATCTTGCTCATTATTGGTGTACAGAAATGCTACTGATTTTTGCGCATTGATCTTATAACCTGCAACTTTACTAAACTCATTTATGAGTTCTAGAATCTTCGTTGTAGATCTCTCAGGGTTTTCTATGTATAGGATCATGTCATCTGCAAATAATGAAATTTTGACTTCTTCCTTTCCAATTTGAATGCCTTTTATTTCTGGTTCTTGCCTCAGTGCTTGAGCAAGTACTTCTAAGACAATGTTAAATAGGAGCGGAGACAGTGGGCATCCTTGTCTTGTTCCTGAGTTTAGAGGGAAGGAGTCTAGGATTTCTCCATTGTAAACAATTTTGGCTTTAGGTTTTTCATATATACTCTTTATCATGTTCAAAAAATTCCCTTGTATTCCAATCTTTTGGAGTGTTTTTATCAAGAAAGGGTGCTGTATTTTGTTAAATGCTTTTTCTGCATCAATAGATATAATCATGTGATTTTTTTCCTTCAATCTGTTTATATGGTGTATTACATTGATTGATTTTCTTATGTTGAACCATCCTTGCATGCCTGGGATGATTCCCACTTGGTCGTGGTGTATAATACATTTAATGTGTTGTTGAATACGATTAGCAAGTATTTTGTTAAGTATTTTTGCGTCTAGGTTCATTAGAGAAATTGGTCTGTAATTTTCCTTTCTTGTGATGTCTTTGTTTGGCTTTGGTACTAGGGTAATGTTGGCATCATATAAGGAGTTGGGTAATGTTCTTTCTGTTTCGATGTTTTGGAATAGTTTCAACAGGATTGGTGTCAGTTCTTTCCGGAATGTTTTGTAGAATTCACCTGTGAAGCCATCTGGCCCTGGGCTCTTCTTAGTTGGGAGATTTTTAATAACTGATTCTTCACATGTGTTTGTAGTGTGTTTGTTCTTACAGCCGAGTAGTATTCCATTGTGTGTACAAAGGGTATGGGGAAAGGCAGGAAGAGATGAGAGGTGGAGGCATCTTCGGGACATGGAGCTGCCCTGGATGGTGCTTCAGAGGTAATCACCGGACATTGTAAATCCTCACAGGGCCTACATGATGGAATAGAGGAGAGTATGGGCCATGATGTGAACCAATGTATATGAGGTGCAGAGGTGCCCAAAGATGTACTTACCAAATCCAATGGATGTGTCATGATGATGGGAACGAGTGTTGTTGGGGGGGGGGAGAGGGGGGGGTGGGGGGGTGGGGTTGAATGGGACCTCACATATATATTTTTAATGTAATATTATTACAAAGTCAATAAAAAAAAAAAAAAAAAGTATAAAAAAAAAAAAAAAAAAAAAAAATAACTGATTCTATCTCTCTGCTTGTGATTGGTTTGTTAAGATCATCAATTTCTTCTTTTGTCAATATGGGCTGCTTATGTGTTTCTAGAAATTTGTCCATTTCCTCTAGATTGTCATTTTGGTTGGAATATAGTTTTTCAAAATATCCTCTTATGATAGTCTTTATTTCTGTGGGGTCAGTGGTGATATCGCCTTTCTCATTTCTTATTTTGTGTATTTGCATCTTCTCTCTTTTTTTCTTTGTTAGTGTTGCTAAAGGTTTGTCAATTTTGTTAATCTTCTCAAAAAACCAGCTCTTGGTCTTGTTTATCTGTTCAAGTGCTTTCTTATTTTCTATTTCATTTAGTTCTGCTCTTATCTTTGTTATTTCCTTCCTTCTTCTTCCTGTTGGGTTACTTTGTTGTTGTTTTTCTAAGTCCTTCAAATGTGCAGTTCTTCAATTTTTGGTCTTTCTTCTTTTTTGATATATGAATTTATGGCTATAAATTTCCCTCTCAGTACTGCTTTTGCTGCATCCCATAAATTTTGGTATGTTGTGTTATCATTATCATTTGTTTCAAGGTAGTCATTGATTTCTTTTGAGATTTCCTCTTTGACCCACTGTTTTTCTAAGAGTGTGCTGTTTAATTTCCAAATCGTGGTGTGAAATCTGGGCTTCTGTTCCTTGCAAATCTCCAGCTTGACTCCACTGTGGTCAGAGATAATGTTTTGTATGATTTCAATCTTTCTGAATTCGTTCAGCCTTTCTTTGTGGCCTAGCATATGATCTATCTTGGAGAATGATCCATGCGCGCTTGAGAAAAATGTATATCCTGCTGTGTTTGGGTGTAGCGATCTATATATGTCTATTAGATCGAGCTCCTCTAATATACTATTCAGATGTTTTGTTTCTTTGGTGATTCTCTTTTGAGATGTTCTGTCCAGAGTTGATAGTGGTGTATTAAAATCCCCCACTATAATTGTAGATGTATCTATTCTTTCATTTAGTTTTTCCCGCGTTTGCCTTACGTATTTAGAGGCACCCTTGCTAGGGGCATAGATATTTATGATTGTTCGATCTTCTTGAAAGATTTTCCCTTTCACTAAAATGTAGTATCCTTCTTTGTCTCTCACAATTGTTTCACATTTAAAGCCTATTTTGTCTGATATTAATATAGCTACTCCTGCCTTTTTTTGGTTATTGTTAGCTTGTATGATTGCTTTCCAGCCATTCACTTTCAATCTCCATGCGTCTCTGGGTCTAAGATGTGTCTCTTGTAGACAGCATATGGATGGGTCATATTTCCTTATCCAATGTCCCAGTCTGAATCTTTTGATAGGTGAGTTTAATCCGTTGACATTCAGTGTTATTACTATCAAGGAATTATTTGTGTTAGCCATATTTTGATTGGATTTGTGTTTGTCATATTTTGTTTGTATATATTTTTTTGTCTTTTTTTTTGTTGTTGTTGGTCTTTTTTTTAAATATTTATTTATTATTATTTTTTTAAATTACATTAAAAAAATATATATGAGGTTCCATTCAACCCCACCGCCCCCGCCCCCCACTCCCCCCACAGCAACACTCTCTCCCATCATCGTGATACATCCATTGCACCTGGTAAGTTCATCTCTGAGCATCACTGCACCCCATAGTCAATGGTCCACATCATAGCCCAGACTCTCTCACGTTCCATCCAGTGGGCCCTGGGGGGATCTACAGTGTCCCGTAATTGTCCGTGAAGCACTATCCAGGACAACTCTACGTCCCGAAAACGCCTCCACATCTCATCTCTTCCTCCCGTTCCCCACACCCAGCAGCCCCCATGGCTACCGTTCCCACACCCATTCCACATTTTCTCTGTGGACATTGGATTGGTTGTGTCCATTGCACACCTATGTCAAGTGAGGGCTTAGATTCCACATGGGTACTGGATGCACTCTTCCCGCTTCTAGTTGTAGACACTCTAGGCTCCATGTTGTGGTGGTTGACCTTCTTCAACTCCATGTTAGCTGAGTGGAGTAAGTCCAATAAGTCAAAGTGTAGGAGCTGAAGTCTGTTGAGGCTCTGGGCCTGGGTGTCATATTATCAGTCCAGAGATTCAAATCCCCTACATATATCTTAAACCTGTTGTTGGTCTTATACTCTCCTCCAACTTTGCCTTTCCTGTTTTTTCCTTTCTTCCTGCAGAACTCCCTTTAGAATTTCTTGAAGGGGAGGTTTCTTGTTGGTATACTCTTTCAGTTTCTGTTTGTCTGCGAGTATTTTGAACTCTCCATCATGTTTGAATGCTAGTTTAGGTGGATAGAGTATTCTTGGTTGGAAATTTTTTTCCTTTAGTACCTTGACTATATCATACCACTGTCTTCTTGCCTCCATGGTTTCAGAAGAGAAATCAGCACTTAATCTAATTGAGCTTCCCTTGTATGTGATGGTTTTCTTTTCTCTTGCTGCTTTTAGGATTTTCTCTTTGTCTTGAGCATTGGATAATTTGATAAGTATATGTCTTGGGGTGGGCCTGTTGGGGTTTATGACTTGTGGAGTGCGCTGTGCTTCTTGGATATGTACATCTGTCTCTTTCAGTAGATTTGGGAAGTTTTCAGCCATTATTTCCTGCAACACTCCTTCTGACCCCTTTCCCTTCTCTTCACCTTCTGGAATGCCTATAATACGTATGTTTGAGCGTTTTGCATTGTCATTCAGGTCCCTAAATCCTAATTGGGTTTTTTCTATCTTCTTATTGACCCCTTCTACTATCTGTTTGATTTCTGATGTACTGTCTTCCACATCACTAATTCTCTGCTCTGTCTCTTCTAGTCTGCTGATATTTGCTGCAAGTGTATTTTTGATTTCTTGAACTGTGGTGTTCATTCCTATCATATCTGTTATGTTTTTGCGTATGTCTGCAATTTCCCCTCCAAGTGATGTCTTCATGTTGTTAACCTCTTTCATTACTGCATCAAATTTGTCAGTGATAAATGTTCTGAGATCTTTCATTGCTTGTCCCAAGTTTTGCTCCCCTTCGTGATTATTGGTTTGTTGATTGGATTCAGCCGTGTTTTCCTGCTTATTGGTTTGGTTTGTAGATTTTTGTTGCTTTCTGGTCATCTCTTTATTTTGACGAATTTAATCAGTTCCTTAGCTTCTTTGTCTGCTCTTGGAGGTTAATTAGTTGTTATTTTTGCATAGGTGTTATATCTTCTCTTTGTCACTTTTTTCTTCTTATTCTAGTTACTTGTTGGTTAAGTTCACTTTAGAGGAAAGTATTAGTGTTGGGGAAAGGCAATTGTGTAAGCAAGGGAAAAGTGTAAAGTAGTATTGGTGATGTATGTTAACAAAGCAAGAATATGAGATCTGGGAGGATGGAGGTTAGATTCATGTAGATTGTATAGAGTTATAGCTGTAGGTAGAGTACCTTTTATGAAGTAGATGACTGAATATGGGAGGAATATGGTATGAACTACAAAGCTATTGTTTTCATGAGAGAGGGAAAAAGAAAAGAAAGGTAATAGTTTCAAGAGTGGATAACAGACAGAAAACAGAACAAAGGTATTAGAAATTAAGAGTTAGACACTTTGTGGATCAAAGAACGGGAGGTGGGGAGTGGAATATAGGAGAGACAGTAGATGATAGTGGATATCAAGATGCAGGGGAAGGGGGATAGTGTAGGTAGCCTAAATCAGTTCACACAGAAATGAGGCAGTGGAGGGTGGGAAAACCCAGCAAATGTGAGGTGTTCCCTGTAGCACCTATTGTGTACTTGAATTAAAATAAAATAAGTGGAAAATGAGGGACAAGAGGGAAAGAGAAAACCGAAAAAAAAAACCTAATTATAATAAAGAAAAAAAGAAAGACAAGATGAAAGGAAGAAAGAAAAAGAGGATGGGCAAATGGTGGGGAACAGATAGGGGGAAGAGAGATACAGGTAAACACGTGTCACAATTGCAACACTATCTAAAACAACAACCAAAAAACCCCCTAAATAACTGTATAAAAAAAATGACTTTGGGGGACACGCTAGGAGAAAAGACTAGGGGATAATGCAATATTAGCAATCAGGGCGTCAAAAAGAGTAAAAGATAAGATAAAGTGAAAATAAAAACAAAACAATATGAACCAATAAAGATAAAATGCAAACGTTAAGGTCCAGGGCACTCAAGGACCCCAGGTAGACCCCAGGGCGTGATGGATTCAGGGGTGGAAAGTCTGAGACACTGAAGACTCAAGAGGTGTGAGTCTGGGGTGTGGACCGCCAGAGTCCAGGGGACCCAGACCTGGCAACCTCAAATCTGGTCCACAGAAAGCTTAGGAGCCCCGCAGTGCAACACAGCCCTCAGGGATCCCCATAGCTGGGTGCCAGCCCCGTGGGGGAAGCCAGGTCCGCGAATTCTATATTGAATATCTGATCCCTGCAATTCACCTACTTCTCAGGGTTTCAGCCTTTGGAGAGCTCCCTCCCTGTGCTCCCATGCAACGGCCACTTGAGGGCGCCTCTACACCACAGCCAGTTCAATGACCCAGATCCCAAGCCCCGCCGGGTGGGGTGGGCTTCAGCTGGAAACGCCGAAAACAGACTCTAAGTCCCGAAATCCCAAACTTCGCAAAATATTCCCCAATCAGCTTCCAGATGTGTCCTCCTCCTTCACTGCACCCTACAACAGTCTCCCAATTGTGTCCCCTTATTGCCCAAAATCCAATTCTGTTGCAGCCGGACCTGTGGGGATGGGGCTCCAGGCGGAAGCGCTTCCCCCCCTGTCCGATGACCAAAACGTCCCCCGCTTCACAACAAAACACCGTCTATCTCCCCAAATCGATCTGCAAAGGAGTCTTGTCCCAACAACCCCTCACCAGCCAGCCCAGTATCTGCGAATTTCTCAGCACCGCAAAGCCTCCAGAAAAAGGAAAAAAAAAAACAACAAAAACCCTGGCCGCCGCGGCTCCGGAGCTGCAGGAGCGCCCGCTACCGCAGCTCCGCCCACCCAAGGAGGGAACTTCCAGCGCCCAGCTGGGACCTCCATTTATATATTATAGACGTATCCTCTCTGTTATCTTCCCACCGAATTGACGTCCAGACACCTTCCAACCAGGAAAAATCCCCGGAACAGCGCGGTCCCAAAGAGTATTCAACGCTGCCCAGCCGCCCCCTGCAGAGACATTACCAGGCAAGCTCACGCAGCCACCATCTTGCCTCCCGATCTGATAAATTTTTTGACTGTTTTTAGCAGGCTTTGTCTTTTGAAAACCCATTTGGCTAAGCTGGTTTGTGAATTTCTCCTCAGATGAATGCCTTAGTGAATTTCATGAAGGATTCTTCACTGCACTGCTCCTGGCAGGTAGACCTGAGCATTTCCAATAAGTGACCCATCAGTTTCCAGAGTGAACCCCTAGCTAGTTGCTTTGGTTTGTTTTCTGATGTTATGGATAATGCATAACTGCTATTTCTTGAGGTAACATTATGGCTTCTAAGTAAATTTAGGGTTTTTGCTTGTGTTTAATAGTTGACTTATTGTTAGTAAGCAAGCCTTGTTCTCATTACACAGCAATGTGAGGGCGAAGGACGAAGGGATAGTTAAAATCTGTGTAAATATTAGCTCATTTCTCAGTTCCTGGCTTTAAACTTTGGGTAAGGGAAATTAACTTTTCTTTCAGGGCTGAAATTTCTGGAAGAAGAGCTCTGGTTTCATTGGTTACAAATGGAGAAACCACTGCATAGCTTGCCTTTTAATTACTCTCTTAAAACTGCTTTTATCTGTGAACCATTTAATGTTTGGGTTCACAAGAGGCTCCTCCTTTAGATCTGGTCTGCTTGAGTAGTTTTGGTAAAGAGACTCAGGCTGGAATAGAGAAGGGGTCCTTCAGGATCTGACTTTGTGTCCTTTACTGGTAGTAGGGTAGCTCTTTCAATTAAAAAGGCAGTTGGCTCTACTGCTTTTAGGCAAGGTGGCTATTTCTTTTATAGACATGTTCATTAACTACTCAGAAAATGAAATTCATCAGGACTTTCAACATGTTTTGCCTGTGAATTACTAGAAGTATTACCATAACAGACATATATTTAGAATAGTAAATGGGTACAAAACTTAATACTAATTAATGTACTACTCAATGCATACATTTTTTCATGAGCTGCAATTAAGAGCTTTAAGTTTCAGGTTTGCAATACCATACAGGTTATTTCTCCAGGGGAGCAAGCTATAGTGCCAATTTTGTCTAAGTTCTACTCACAGCACCCTGGTATTCATTGCTCCACTTCATATGTTCTTCACAGAAACTGCAGCACCATTGACCCTAGAGAGAAACTAGGAAAGAAGATTTTACTGGCCTGGTGCATAGTGCTCTTTGGCACTATAAAACAGTGACAGTCTGGAGATGATATCCATTGTACATTTGGCTATACAAAGCCACTGTTGGCTGCTGCAGGAGTTTGAAAGTGCAAAGCTGTTCCCTTCCACTTCAGGAGCATGACCGGAGATGTAGTAGATACTTTTATTGTTTTAGGGGTCAGTGACCAATCTAGCCAATAAAACACATGAAGTCCCCTGCCTGTATTAGATGTCTGGTTTGAATGCATAAGAGACTTTGACAATGCTGGAGTCTATTTCTTGATTTTCATATATTTTTAAAGCATTTTTAATGCTTTATATTAAATGAACTTTTAGTACTTTGTTTTTACTTTTACATTTTTACCGTGAAGACATTAATTACACAGGTATTTTATTTTAGCAGTGGATATAAAACTATTTTTTTAATTTTTAAAATGAAAACTGAAGATTCTTAATGTAATCAAGGTAACTTTTCATTATCACCTTTGAATATACACATTGAGGTAACTTCCAGACAGGTTTTATTGCTATGAAGTTACTTTTTGCCATTTATACTAATTTAGATTTTTAATTTATAATGGCTTTTTAGATCAAGCCATTCAAATGCTTTAATTTGGAGGAAGCTCTTACAAACTTTTTATACTTAAACACAATTACATAAACTTGTTAATTTACCTTAGATTACAATTACCAACCAATGGATTTTACTTTATGCATTTAAGAGAGGGCAGATCTATATTTCTTCACCTCAATTTCATTAAACACAAACATACAGCCTTTATCATTCTAAAGATCCAATACATATAATATTAACTTATTATCCTGGTATCCCACAACAAAATGAGATAACACCCAAGCTAAATAAGTTGAAACTGTAATTGTTTAAACAAAGAATGTTGTTTTCTTTCTTTCTCTTTTTTTTTACAAAAACCTCTTGTCTTCAATAAAATTCTAAAAGTGAATAATTTTAAAATCCTATTGACTTTTAGGCTCTGGAATATATTAAAATTATTTTTAGTTGGTTTTAATTTGCTTTAATTATAATTTAGTAAGGATTTTTTCATAGCTTTAAGGACTTTTCCTTTACTTACTGAAATTTGGTTATAGGATTAGTAGTTACACTTATTTAAGGCTGTTAAAAGTTTTAAAATAGGAAACTACAGGAAAATCTGACTTCATTCCCCAGTCTAAAAGAGTTTTAATCTGCTAAACCTGACCCCTCCCTTAGAGCTCTTACAAAGAGAAGACCCTAGGGGCTGGGCAGGTCAAAGAGCTCAGACAAAATTTTTTTTCCCCCTTTCCCAATAGTTTTTATATTCAGATTTCTATATGACCTTTTCATACTGCTTAGCCTAATTTGGATTTTAGGAATATTTATTACATATATAACTGCATATTTAATTTTTTAACAATTCAAATAGAGTTTTTAAAAAGAATTATTTGTTAATTTATTATTATCCTGATATATGAAGATATACACTGAGCAAATAGGCAGACATTAATAGATGACACAGAAACACAACTTAGTTACTTAAAACATTTCTTTCTTTCTTTCTTTCTTTTTTTTACAAAACAAGTTTAACTATAAAACAACACTTGAAAGATTTCCTTGAAACTTTCCTTTGCTGGCTTCTCCAGAGTAGGGGTTCATAGTTCACCCCCTTTGTGGCTTTTAAAATTAATGATTTATAACCAAAATGTTTCCAATGGTATGATACAATTTTTCTTTACTTTAGAACCATAAGCAGAGGCAAGGGGTGGGGCCAGACTTACAGTAACCATAAGCAAATGCAACTCAGTTTATAATTACCATCACAATAGTTGAAGCCTAGGAGTAGGTGAAGTTAGTTATAAAATAACCATTATTAAAGGTAAGTTTAAGTTATAATTACCATGACTATAGTAAGCACTAGATAGACTTGAAGTAGCCATAAACAAAGGTAAATTAATATGAGTACCATTATAATAGCTGAAATCTAGGCTACATCTGCTCCACTGTAATAATTTCAGTTATTAATTTTTTTACTGTTTTATATATAAAGGTACTTATACAATGATTTCAACTCTTAGTTTCTAGAAAGCTTTTACTTAAAATCAATTTGAGCACCTTTATTTTTTAACTATGCAATTAAAACAATTTTATTAGTAACAACTCTGTGCAGTTCTTCTACCTTTCCAGCAATGAAATAAATTTTACTCATGAATTATGCATTAAATTCACTAGCAAGACAGTATTGGCATTCAAAGATTTATTTTTAATTACCTTTTACTGTCATTCAACTTGTAACAGGTGAACCCCAAATCTGATTTCCTAGGCACAAGCAAACTGACAATGTTAAATACAGATTTCAAAGTTGAACACAAGGTTATGCACAGATTAAAACAGAAGAATTTTATATATTTAGCATTTCTAGGAACTTTTTTACTGTAATTGATGGCATATGAGTGTTTTTTATTTTGATCACTATTCACAACTTTTACAGGCACAACTGAATTTAAACTGAGAAGTTTGAGGTTTATTTATTCATTTCTTTAAGGAGACATGACATGTTTCTAGGATTGAAATCTATTTGTTCCCCCCCACCCCCCTTTTTTACATTGGTTTAACTGGATTTCAGGGTTTCACCCAAAGGCTTCCCTGTGGCCATGTGGATCAGTAGCAGGCTGAACTTCCCAATTCCTGAGAAGAGACTCCCATGGGGAGCCCTCTGGCATGCCAGAAGCTGTGCTTATCATTCTAGGAAGAATGAAGAGACACCCTTTTAGTCGACTGACCTGTTGTCCCAGAGTTCCAGCTTAACCAAAGTTTGCCATATTGCACAATTTAATACTACCATCTGGAGGCATGAAAACATACACTGGCATGGAATAAACCAACAAACACTAAAGAACCACAGCACACAGAAACACAAAGCCATCAATTTGACTCATAATTTCCATTTTTCCAGTATGTCCATTTTTGAGCTACAGTTTCTTAATTATTGCAACCTTAGTGAGGGGAACTTCTAACAGGACTCTTTGCCTACCCTTGCTGTTTACAAAACAAGCTCATTTGCAATTCAGCACCAAAACAAAGATCTATTTTTGGCCAAACATTTCCACTGCTCAAATCATATTCAGACCAAGCTTCATTACAAAAACCAATCCACTTTTCTGTAACTAGGACCCTTCAAATCCTGACCAATTTTTCAGGATGTATCCCACTGGGAAGCACTGGGATACTGATGCCTTATTTTCTATGGCAGTGGAAAGGGGGTGAAAAAGAGAGAGAGAGCAGCCAAAATAAATACACAAGAGACTGTAGGCTTTTTTGTTTTTTAAAGTGAGGTAGGATGTGGGACTTAAAACCATCAACACCTCTCCCACTGTAATCCAAACCTTCACTATCTTAGTGAATGAAAACCAGTTGCCAACCCACAGTCAGCTAAAACCAGACATCAGGCTTTTTTTCTTTTCTTTTCAGACCTGGAGAAGATGGCTTCCCCCTGAACTTTTGGGGGTACTAGAGTCCTTTTTGAGAGCTGATCATGTCTCCCTCTAACATTTACAGTTAGACTTTTCTTACACTATGCCCACAGGAGGTCTTATCCTTCTGGCTTGCGGGGTTTCTTTTTCATTCTCAGGGTTTCCTTTTAGACCCTTCAATTTGTCCAATTTTTTCCCCAGGAAGGCTCTGGTTGGGCCCACATTCTCTTTCTAGACTAAAAAGGGTTCAGGGCACCCAGGGCTGGGGTTCATTTGAGCCCACCCAGCTTCCTTAGAGGCATCCAAAAGGGGCAATGAAATGCTGCCCTCTCTGGCTTTCATTATGATCTGGGAAAACCCCCAGGAAATGTTGTGGAAGCAGAAAATATTCATGATCATGTATTGAAGACTAGGACTCACAAATGTACTGAGAAGGAAGATTTTTTATGACTGGCCAGGCCCAGGGATTCCTGTTCAAAATGCTGAGACCTGAATTGGATTTCTGAGTCCCTTTTATACAGAGGATGTAGGAGTAGGGAGACAAATGGTGCTTTTATGCAAAAAGGACTTTTCTTTGTTAGTTTCTTAGAGTTTTAAAGTGTTTGAGTATCAGATAGGTTTTGAATTAACATATCCCCCACATTCCAGGTAAGTTTTTTTTTTTTTAGTTCAGTTTTTATTCAGGTAGGGAGGAAAGAGAAATGGGAGAAAATAACAGAGCAGGGATCCCAGGTATTGAGGAAGGGAGTGAAAAGGGCTAAAATGGGCTGATTTACAAGCTACAAATCCCCATTATAGATTATAAGTCCCCAGGTTTACTTGCATGGCCACATGGCAGAGGAAAAATGGTGGAAGTGGTGCACAGAGGGCAGAGAACAGGTCCAGAGGCAGGAGAGCATGGTGAGAGCCTGCTCAAGCCTTGCGGCTTGCTTTTAAACTGTTAATTATTCCACCTCTTTGCTAATAGCAGGGGAGGGGATTCTAGCTGTTTACTAGATTGATTACCCCATCCATGTAAGTTTGAATTAACATATTGCCCACATTCCATCTGGATGTAACTTTGAATACACATTCAATCTACACCTTTTCTGAATATTTAAAGCCCATAGGGCCTATATTACTTACTTGGCTTTCCAGAAACTAGATACACTTGGGTACAGAATTAGATAAATTTAAACTCATGCACAGGCCATATTAATACCAGTGCTTTCTTTCCTCCATGGTTTCTGATAATAAACCAGCACTTAATCTTATTGAATTTCCCTTTTATGTGATGGTTCTCTTTTCTCTTGCTGCCTTCTGTATTTTCTCTTTGTCTTGAGTATTGGATAATTTGACAAAAATATGTCTTGGAGTAGTACTGTTGGGATTTATATTGTTTGGGGTGCACTGCACATCCTGGACATGCACATCCATCTCCCTTAACATGTATGTGAAGTTTTCAGCAATTATTTCCTCCAACACCCCTCCTGTCTCCTTTCCCTTCTCTTCACCTTCTGGTATGCCTATAATGCATATGTTTGTGCATTTTGCATTGTCATTCAGATCCCTAAGTCCCTGCTGGAGATTGTATTTCTGATTTCTTGTATTGTGCCATTTATCACCATCTTATCCATTATCTTTTTGCAAATGTTTACAATTTCTTCAGTATGCTTTCCTGGTGTTTTCTTAATATCTTTACTCTCTTCCTTCACTTCATTAAGTTGGTCCATGATATTTGGTTGGAGAGCTTTAATCAGTTGCTTGATGTTCTGCTCCTCTTCCTTGTTTTTAGTTTATTCATTGGACTGGGCCATGTCTTCCTGATTATTGGTATGGTTTGTAATTTTTTGTTGCTGTCTGGTCATTATTTTATCTTGATGGTTTGCTCAATTGATTAGCCTCTCCCTCTATTCTCATGTTTTATTTAGTTGCTGTTTTTGTGTCTATGTTAAGTGTTCTCTTTGACACTTTGTTCTTCTTGTTTTATTTCCTTGCTGTTGTCTAAGTTCACTGGAAGGAAAAAGATTAGGTCCAGGGAAAGCAAAAGAGGTAAGAAAAGAGAAAATATAAGAGTACTGATAGTAAATATTAGCAGGACTGTGTAAGACCTAGGAGAATGAATAATAAACTCATGTAAATAGTGTAGAGGTATAGGAATAAAAAAGAGGAGTATCTACAATGAAATGGGAATCTGAATATGAAGAGGAATATAGTATAAATTAAAAGGCCAGCATGATGAGGAGAGAGGAAAAGAGAAAAAAAGGCCAATAACAGAAAGGATTAATAAAAGTTAGAAAACAGAATTGAGTGTTAGAAATAAAAGGCCAGAAAATTTGGGGGTTAAGCAAAGAGAGGTGGAATATAAGAGCAACAACAGAAGGTGGAAGATAGAAAGATGTAGTTAGAAAAAGAGGTAGTGTTGTTAGCCAAAATCAGTACACACAAAAGAGAAGATTGAAGAAGTGGAAACACAGCAAACAGGAAACAAGGAGCAACACCTAATTAAAAATAAAGGAAGGAATAAAGAGGAAGGGATGGCAAGAAAACAAAGAAATGGACAAACCTACAGGCAAAGAATTAACAAAACATTACAAAAACAAGACTTCCTTCTTAAACATCTGTGGAGTTCCTTAGGCTGCTTAGGTGTTTATCAATCAATTACCCTGCATTTTTCTTGCTGTAGATTTGAAGTGAGTTTAATTGAGTAACGTAAGTTAGATTATGTAACAAAGGTAATTCTTTTTTTTTTTTTGAAAAATAAGAGACCCCAAAGAAGCTAATACAAAGATAATGTATATGTTTTCCCTGTCCTAAAGTGTCAGCTAGATGTTCAATATTGCTGTAGGTTACTACTCTAAAGGGAGCTGGGAATTGAACCAGAGATCTTGCACATTCAAGTGTGAAACTCTTCCCCTGAGCTTAACATTTTTTCTAGTTGATTTACCCTTCAGAAAGAATTCCTTTCCCTGGGGGCAAGATCAACTCTTTGCAATTGGATAAACTGCTGATTAGGAATCTGTTCTCCCCTCCCCTTCCTTTTTTCTAACTGCTTTCTCTCCTAGGGCAGCCCAAAGCCTGCATGTGAGTTCCCTTTTGAAATTCAAAAGGGACCCTGGTGAATCAACTCACCACAGGAAGCATTGACTCTCAGTATTTTTGAGTGAGAGCACCCACACCTTGCTGTGAACCCTAAATAGCTCTTGGAAACTTTTTAAGCACTTCCTACTGCCCCTCTTCCTTAGATGTGTAGCATAGGACTAGTTGATTGCATGACTCCACCTTCTCTCAGACCAACTTTCCCTATCCCAAGGTGGCTAGGTAAATCTACTGTCTCAGCTGATTTGCCACGTCCATTCCCAGTTTCTCCTCAAGTCAGCTGGTATACTCCTCAAAGCTCAAAAAAGGGGTCCAGACAACTGAAACCGTACTTGTGGGAACCCTCTCTACCCTTCACCGGAACCCTTCCACTTGGTGTTTGTCAACCCCAGCTGCACAAACAGCAAGACTTGGGGGACCTCCACCACTTCCTGATCTGTATGTGGGGCTCAGCCGTCCCACAGATTCAGCCCCAAGCACCAGAAATTTAACCACTGTTTGTCACACTCTCTCCAGATCGATATCCTGAAGCCTCCTGCCCCATGGGCTCCCAAGACAGCTCACTCAGGCAGAATCCTGTCCCCACTCAGCTGTTCCCTTGCAAGAGAGATGATGTGGGTGCACCTACTCCAATGCCATCATTCCCTTCTTCCTCCTTCTATTGCTTTCTATTATCGATTTCATTTATTTTTTGCTCTAATGTTTGTTATTATTTCTTTCTTTTTGATATCCTTGGGACTACTTTGCTCTTTCTTTTCTAGATCCCCCTGGTTTGAAATTAGGTCTTTGATTTCAGGTTTTTCTTCTTTTTAATGCAGGTGTTTAGGGCTATAAACTTACCTCTCAGATCTGACTTCAGATCTTATGCATCACATAAGTTTTGATATGTTGTATTCTCATTTTTATTTGTCTCTTGATATTTAGGGATTTGTCTTGTAATTTCTTCTTTGATCCACTGATTAAGAATATGTTGTTTAATTTCCATATATTTGTGAACTTTCTGGTTCTCCAACTATTATTAATGTCCAGCTTCATTTCATTATGGTTTTGTATAATTTTAATCTTTTTGAAATTATACAATACAAAAATTGTACAAAATTAACAGAGGAAGTGTTTTGTATAATTAAAATCTTTTGAAATTTATTGAGACTTGTTTTGTGCCCCAACATATGGTATATCCTGAAGATTGATCCATGTACACTTGAGAAGAATGTATGTCCTGACATTCTGAGGTACCATATTCTCTACATGTCTGTTAGGACTAGTTCATTTATCATATTATTCAAGTTCTCTGTTTCCTTAATGATACTCTTCTAGATGTTCTATCTATTGATGAGAGTGATGTATTGAAGTCTCCAACTATAATAGTAGAAACTTCTATTTCTTCCTTCAGTTTTGTCAGTGTTTGCCTCATGTATTTTGGGGCATCTTAGTTAAGTGCATAAATAATTATTATTGTTATTTCTTCTTGGTGGATTGTCTGCTTTATTAATATATAGTGTCCTTTTTTGTCCCTTGTATCAGTCTTGCCTTTAAAGTCTATTTTGTCCTATATATTAGTATAGTTAACCTAGGCCTTTTATGGTTATCATTTGCATCATGCACTTTTTAAAATTTTCTCTTTCTACATTAAAAAGAAAATTTGTTTTTGCTTTTGCCACCTTCTTAAAATCTTTGAGTCTAAGGTAAGTCTCTAATATACAGTATATATTGGGTCATACTTATTTTTAACCCATTCTGCCAATCTCAGTCTTTTAATTGGGGAGTTTAATCCAATAACATTTAATGTTATTACTATAAAGGCAGTACTTAATTCATTCATTTTATCCTCTGGTTTTTATATGACATATCTTTGATTTTTGCCTCTCTTTTACCCTTTTAATTACCCTATTGGTAATCTTCATTTCTATACTCTACTCCAAGCCACTCTATCCTGTATTCTCTTTTCAGCTCACAGAACTCCCTTTAGTGTTTCTTATAGGGCAGGTCTCAGATGCTGTTGAACACTTTCTTTCTGTTCATGTGTGAATATTTTCAACACCCATTTTTGAATAACAATTTTGATGGATAAAGAGTTTTTTTCTGGAAGTTTTTACCTTTTGGTTCCTTAAATATACTGCCTTCCACCTGTATGGTGTCTGATGAGAATTCAGCATGTAGTCTTATTGAGCATGGCTTTTATGTAAATTAATCACTTTCTTTTCCTGCTTTCAGAATTCTCTCTTTATCTTTGGCTTTTGACATTCTGATTAGTGTTTGTCTTTGAGTATTTCTATTGGGAATTGTTCTGTTTGGAGACTTCTTGATCATGTATATTTATGTCTTTCTTAAGAGTTGGATAATTTTTGGCCATTATTTCCTCAAATATACTTTTCCTTTACTCTTGTCTTCTTCTGGGACACCCACAATTCATATTTGTGAACTTCATGCTGTCACTGATATCCCTGAATGCCTGACCAACATTTTCCTTTCCTTTATCTGTCTCTTCTCTGTCTGTAAGATTTCAATTGTTCTGTACTCTCAGTCACTGATTCTTTTCTCTGTCTCCTCAGAGATGCTGGTTATATGCCTCCTGCATATTTTTAATCTTTTCTATTGTGTCTTGTGTTCCCATCATTTCTGTTATGTTTGTTTTTTTCCTTTTTTGTTACTTTTTATTTTTCTTTCTTTCTTTTATTTTATCTTTGGTTTTATTTGTTTTTTCTCCTTTTTTAGTTTTTGTTTTCTGAGGTACTACAGACTGGGGATTGAACTTGGGAAGCTGGTGCTTGACCACTGAGTTACATTGTCTTCCCTAAATGTGACTTTTTTTTGTTATTTATTTATTTCACACACCCCCATTGTTTGTGCTCCCTGTCTACTCTCTGTGTCTGCTCCTTGTGTGCTCATCTTCTTTTTAGGAGGGACTGGGAACGGAATCTGGGGCCATCCCATGTTGGAGGGAAGCAGCCAATCACTTGAGCCACCCCCACTCCCTATGCTTACTTTTGTACTTCCAAATTCATCTTTATGCCTACCCAGTGTCTTTTTTTTTTTTTTTATTGGTAAAGTACATTTCTTTTTTTTTTTATTTTTATTTTTATTTTTATTGACTTTGTAATAATATTACATTAAAAATATATATGTGAGGTCCCATTCAACCCCACCCCCCCACCCCCCCTCTCCCCCCCCAACAACACTCGTTCCCATCATCATGACACATCCATTGGATTTGGTAAGTACATCTTTGGGCACCTCTGCACCTCATAGACAATGGTCCACATCATGGCCCATACTCTCCTCCATTCCATCCAGTGGGCCCTGTGAGGATCCACGATGTCCGGTGATCACCCCTGAGGCGCCATCCAGGGCAGCTCCACGTCCCAAATACTCCCCCACCTCTCATCTCTTCCTGCCCTTCCTGCCAGTGTCTTTTTTATTATCCGTTATTTCTTTAGTTTTATTTCCCTTCATCTCCTTGAATTGATTTAGAAAAATATGTTTGAACATCTTTGACTCATTGTTCCAGATTCTGCATCTCATCAAAAGTTTAATTTGTTACTTTGACTAGGCCATATCTTCATATTTCTTAGTATGGCTTATAACTTTTTGCTGCTATCTAGGCATCCAGTTATCTTGATGAGTTTACTCTTTTGTTCATCTCTCTTCCCTAGAGCCTTCTTGTTGATCATCTTCGTGCTAAGGCTCTTCTTTGGCTGTTGTTTCAACTTATTATAGATCTCTATATCACCTTTAGAATAAATAACTGAGTAAATTTTTTGTCAGCATTTATTCATCTGATTTATTTCTTGAGTGGTAGATGGGAAACACAGCCACCACATGGAAAGTACTACTAACAGTTCTTTACTGAAGTTTATCAGCCTTTTTCTTCCACCCTTACCTGGATACTGTATAGTGCTCTTCTGACCTCTGGTTCCACAGAAGAGTTTTTTAGCATTTTCTGACTGTTTAATAGCTGTTTTGGAGTGAAGACTAAGATCTAGAGTTCCCTACTCTGGTATTTTCCCCTTGAATTTCCTACCAAAACAACTTCCTGTACTTAATGCTAACTTTAGCATGTTGTTGGTTATTTATAAGAAACAGATTTCAAAACTCTTTTATTGTCACTTTAATTATAGAAAAGAGCCAAGTGTTGTTTCACAGTGATCTATGATCTTATTTATCCAAATATTCAATCCTGACAACTTTTAATATTTTGACTTCACAAATAAAATGATAAATTGTATCTTATGGCCCTTCCAGGTACTCTCTGGAAAATCAGAGAATTTGTGCTTTCAATTTGTTCAAACAGGTGCTAAAATAGATTTATTCTCAAATTCAAAAAGATTTTCCAGCCTTCTGTTAGTTAGATTAACATTTATATGTGTTATATATAATACCTAAATGTTACTAATATATATATTGCAGAAATTATATGAAGTTCCTAAAGATTTGTCAATGCCCTCATTGTCCATAACATATCCTGGTAATAATTTTCCTCATAATAAAAAACAGTATAATATTACCAGGCATAATTTCAGTTATTCTTAAAAATATATTACATATCACAAAGCATATATTATTTTATAATAAATTCTCATTAGATCTTTCCCATTTATGAAACAATAATAAATTAACCATAGCCATTCTTTGTCTTTTGTAATCCACAGATAATTTTTTATTTTATTCTAATCTTTTCCTGAAAACACTGCAGTCAGTTGCAGAACAAAGTGCTTCACCTTCAAAAAAATATACTGTCTCAGAGACTTTTGAAAAGGACTGTGTCTGGTGCTCTGCGTCACCAGCTACTAAGAACCATACCATGAGACTAACTCAAGATTTTAAAAAATCTAATTAGAAGGTGATAAGTTCATGAAAATTGTTACATTTCCAACTGAACAAGAATTAATTACTTAGGGGTGAGTGAATTGATAAAACATGATTACAGATTTTGTTTAAAATATTACTGATATTTCAATATATTTTTTGAAAATACAAGGAATCTATTGAGTTTCTTTTAAACTATCCATCACTCATAAAAGAGTTATTTTATTTAGAATTTGGGAAACTCCTAATGGATGAATATTATTTTCATGGAAATATATTTATTTGCCTAAGTATTATGAGAAAATTTCCTTATTGTTAACAAGACATAATTGAAGACACAGATTATATAACCAAAGTTTTTACTACAGTACCATAATTGAAAATATTATTAGCTGAATCTTAAATCTTAAGATAACTAAGTTCATAGCATATTTCAAATCTTGCTAATCTTATTTATTATAATTATTAGACTTTTTATTTGGTTCTCTTCTCTAAAATAACAACATGACTACACCCCAGCCATGCTAATGCACGATATTTTTAATCTTGTAGCTTGTATTTATGAAATTCATAAGACAGCTAAACTTAATTATCACTAAGAGTCACTCTCTTAAAACCTCCTTGCTGCTCAAATATGGCCAAACTCTAAATCAAACTCCATAGATAAACCCACAACATTCCCCCCATGTGGGGCATGATTCCCAGGGATGGGCTTCTCTGGCACAAAGGGATTACTACCAAATGTTTATCAGCAATGCTTTTGGAGAAAGTTCTTGATATAAAGTGGGGAATGAGAAGAGAGATAAAACAAAATGGAGTACTTGGCTAAGAGATTTAAGGTGGAGATATAATAGGAAACCATTCAGGATCCTACTCTTATGCAGGCCTCATTCAATGATCACAAACTGCCAATATATGTAAAATCAAAGGCAACAATGTTTTGAGAACATCTGATGCCAAAATAACTACAATATAAAGAAAAAAATCAGTAAACTCTCTAATGTGAAGACATGTGGAAAGACCTGACTATCCACCAATCATTATTCTTTTTTTTTTTTTTTTATTTTTTATTTTTTTTTTATTTTTTATTTTTTATTTTTTATTGACTTTGTAATAATATTACATTAAAAATATATATGTGAGGTCCCATTCAACCCCACCCCCCCACCCCCCCTCTCCCCCCCCCCCAACAACACTCGTTCCCATCATCATGACACATCCATTGGATTTGGTAAGTACATCTTTGGGCACCTCTGCACCTCATATACATTGGTTCACATCATGGCCCATACTCTCCTCTATTCCATCATGTAGGCCCTGTGAGGATTTACAATGTCCGGTGATTACCTCTGAAGCACCATCCAGGGCAGCTCCATGTCCCGAAGATGCCTCCACCTCTCATCTCTTCCTGCCTTTCCCCATACCCTTTGTCCATTATGTCCACTTTTCCCAATCCAATGCCACCTCTTCTATGTGGACACTGGACAATCATTATTCTTTACAAACAACCTCTGCAATCTCCTTTTCCCAGGACTTGGAGTTGTCCTGGGTGGTACTGCAGGGACAGTTACTGGCCATTGTATGTCCTCCCATGGCCCACTGGGTGACCTAGGGGAGAGTGTAAATTCTAATGTGGACCATTGACCATGTGGTGCAGCAGTGCTCAGAGATATATTCACCAAGTGCAATGAACATCCCATAATGATGGAGGCGGTTGTTATGGGAGGAGTGGGGTGAGAGGGGTGGGGGGTATATGGTAACCTCATAGTTTTTTAATGTAATGTTAAAAAAATAAAGACCAAAAAATAAAAAAATGAATAAATTCAGTGAAAATCCACTTGCAATATAAAGAATTGGTCCTAAACTTAGAAATAGCTACAATTCAATAGAGCTCAGTATTGTTCGTACATAATGTTTTAAATTTTTTAATCAGCACAATTTTTTAATATTTTCCCAAATTGTTCTTAATGGTGTAAGCTGCTGCTGTTGCTGCAATTGCTATCCAATATGGTAATGGATTGGGAAAAAGTGGATGTAATTCTTTCACATCTCCAAAAATATTTTTTTTCTTATGCTCTCTGACTATATCCACTGTAGCCTTGGCTGTGGTTCAATTTCTTGGGCAAGTTCATTTCCTCTGATGGGTGATATATTGTCATATGTAGTAAACTGGATTGGGATCTTGTATGTGTTGTGTTGACTAGTTATAACAAATAATAAAAGGCATCAAGTACCTAAAAACGAAACAAAACAAAACAAAACCATCTTTCTTGAAATCCCAAGAAGGGACACATTTTGAGTTGCTGCCTGAATCTGTTCTCCCTGAATTGCAATTCTAAGACCCCCAGATAAACACTTTTGTTTCCTTGCAGTTCAGTCTGCAACGTCAACCAGCAATTAACACTTTCTTCTCTAGTGTCTCTGACCTTCATAAATTCTGTATATCATTGCTGATCAATGAGATTGGGAAGATACCATTAAAAGAAATAAAACTGTTGTCCACATTTTGCAAGCAAGACCTCTGATGTAGAGTTTAGTTTATTTAGGGAAATATCATAAATAAAATTCTCTTTGTACACATAATTTTATGTAAAGATTCACACTTACAAAAATTTATCATTAATTCATCCATTCAGTCAACAAAAATGTGCTATAATAAAATGGTTATGGCAGACACTGTTTAGGTAAAAATTTTTTATTTCGAAAAAAATCTGCAGTTACAAAAATAGTACAAAACACACAGAGAGCTCCAGTATACCCTATCCCCTCAGAAAATAAAATATACCAAATTTACCATTTTCCCACATATTCTGTCTCATTCTCATGATCCATCTATCAATCCATCTATCTATTTGCCTATCTGGCTACCTGCTTTATCTGTATCAATCAACTTGTGAACACTTGAGTATACATCATGCTCTTTGAACACTTAATACTGCCATGCATATTTCCTAAGAGCAAGGATATTCACTTGTGAAATCACCTTAATTGTAGCTATCACATTCAAGAAATTTAACATTATGTAAATCTTGCAGTCAATATTCAAAATTTTCATATGTCTCAATAATAACCTTTTGAAACTTTTCTCCTTCCTTGTTAGATTCTACCATGACCATGTTTTGCATTTAGTTGTAATTGTCTCTTTGGTTGATCTTTTTAAATTTTAATTTTGGTAATATATAAACAACATAAACTTTCTCATCACAACCACTCCCAAGCATGCCTTTCAGTGTAATTAATCATATTCACAATATTGTGACATACTCACCCACTTCCATTACTAGAACTTTTCTTTTACACCAAATAGAAACCCTACACCCATTATGTTACATCCCCATTCCACCTGTCCCCTACTATTTTCAGAGAAGACACAGATATCTGTTAAGGGCCATAATACAGACCTCCTACCACCATCTCCTTGTCTGGGAAAGTCACAAACACATGCTAAATAGCTGTCTTCCAGTTTTCCACTAAATCCACTACCTTTTACATTGTGTACCATTCCACATCTTGAGAAGTTAAATTTAATGAAAAGGTCCTACCAGACCTTAAACTCAGAAATCAGGAGCTAGCAGCCTTAGGTGCTTATCAGAAAAGGAATTCTCAGAGGCAGGTCCTCTTCACCCTGAGGTAAACACCACACTCAGTATAGATCTGGTATAAAGTGGGGTATGTTGAGCTATCATCAATTAAGCACAACTCAGAGCAGTTTTCTGCCACATTGGGAAATCAGCTGTGACTTCTTCCCCTGCTCTTTTGGACATATTGTGCTATGTATTTGACAAGGAGATTTGCCCTTTCTGGACTTCTTATTGTGCACAATAAAGGAATCATTTACTGAAAGTTTCTTTTGTGTCCTGAACTTGTGTTTCCTCAGTGCAACTTTGTAGCACATCACTACAACCCTGGCAACCTGGGCTCTAATTTCTGCCTCTTTGTGCCTGTATAGTCTCTGATATTTTCTTTGTAGTTTCCATGAGGCTTAAAATTAACATCCTAAATCTTTAACAATATTGTTTGTTTTGAGACCAACCTAACTTCAGTAGCATACATCCATATCCTCCATCCCCACCCTCCAAAGATAGGGAGTTCTTGTAGCAAATCACATGTTTACATATTATGGGTCCAAGACCACAGATTTATCATTACATTTATCATTACACATATATTTGCCTTTTATATCCTACTGGAAATAAAAAGTGGAGTTACAAACCAACAACTCATTAGTACTGTATTAACCCATGCATAACCCTTATTGAAGAGCTTCATGTTTTTCATGCAGCTTTAATCTATTGTCTATTGTCTTTTCCTTTCAATCTTTTATAATCTGCAATCTCTTGTAGGGCTGGATGAGAGTTGATGAACTCCCTCAGGTTTTGTTTATCACAGTATGTCTTTAATCTCACCTCACTTTTAAAGGAATGCTTTCCTGGATGTAGAGTACTTGGCTGGCAGTATTTTGCTTTCAATACTTTATATCATCCCACTGCCTTTTTGACTCCATGGTTTCCGATCAGAAATCAGCACTTAATCTTATTGAGGCTTCTTTGAATGTGACACATTGCTTCTCTCTTGTGGCTTTCAGAATTCACTCCATATCATTGGCAGTCAGCATTATCATTATAATATGCCATGGTTTGAGTCTATTTGGGTTTACCCTATTTAGAGTTCATTGAACAACTTGGATGTGCATATTTATGACCTTAGTTAAATTTGGGAAAACATCAAACATTATTTCTTTGAATATTCTCACTGAACTTTTCTCCCTTTCTCTCTCACCATTCTAGGACCCCCATAATGCATATTTTGATACACTTGATGGTGTCTCATAACTTCCTCTGGCTCCATTACTTTCTTCTTATTTCTTCTTTCTGTTCGTCAGACTGCATTATTCTATAGTCTTTTTATTTCTATATTTTTTAAAGATTTATTTTATTTATTTCTCTCCTCTTCCCCCCATTGTCTACTCTCTGTGTCCATTTGCTGTGTGTTCTTCTGAGTCTGCTTGCATTATCAGGCAGCACTGGGAAACTACATCTCTGTTTTGTTGTTGTTGTGTCATCTTGCTGTGTCACCTCTACATGTGTGTGGTACCACCCCTGGGTGGGCTGTGCTTTTTTTCATGTGAGGCAGCTCTCCTTGTGGGGAACACTCCTTGCTCTTGGGCACCCCTACATGGGGGCCTCCCTGCATGGCATAGCACTCCTCGTGCTGGCAGCACTGCGTGTGGGCCAGCCTACCACACAGGTCAGGAGGCCCTAGGTATCAAACCCTGGACCCTCCATATGGTAACTGGATGCTCTATCAGTTGAGCCATGTCTGTTTCCCTTATTATAGAATAATTATCATCATGTTTACTTTTCCTTTTGTCAGCCTACTCCGATGTGCTTTTGAATCATCTTAGGGGATTTTTCATGTTCCTGTGGTCTTCAGCTGTGTCTGGTTCATTTTAAGAATTCTAATCCTTCTATTGCTATTTTCTTTGTGTTCATCCATTGTTTTACTGATTTCTTTTAGTTTTTTTTTTTTTAAAGATTTATTTTTATTTATTTAATTCCCCTCCCCTCCCCCGGTTGTCTGTTTTCTGTGTCTTTTTGCTGCGTCTTGTTTCTTTGTCCGCTTCTGTTGTAATCTGTTGTCATCAGCGGCACTGGAAGTGTGGGCGACGCCATTTCTCGGCAGGCTGCTCCCTCCTTCGCGCTGGGCGGCTCTCCTTATGGGTGCACTCCTTGCGCGTGGGGCTCCCCTACGCGGGGGACACCCCTGTGTGGCACGGCACTCCTTGCGCGCATCAGCACTGCGCATGGGCCAGCTCCACACGGGTCAAGGAGGCCCGGGGCTTGAACCGCCGGCCTCCCATGTGGTAGACGGACGCCCTAACCACTGGGCCAAAGTCTGTTTCCCTTCTTTTAGTTTTTATCTATGTTTCCCTTTTGCTCTTTGAGCATATTTAGGACCGTTTAAAAAAGTCTTTGTCTTCTATATTCGAGGTATGCTACTCCTCACAGATGGTTTCTATTTCTTTCCTTTCCTTCTTTCCCTGAGCTATTACTTTCTCGTTCCTTGTATGTTTTGTAATTTTCTTGTGAAACTTAACATTTGGATATTTTAATGTGTTATCACTGAAATTTACATTCTGAGGCATATGTTCCATAAGCTTGTATCCAGCTAGTGTTATTATGGAGGTTCTGATGATCTGTAGGAGATAAAAAAAAAGGAAAAAAGAAAAAAATGTTTTGAATCTTCACAGATTGCCCTGTAGAAATACTCTCCTTCAGAGCTTTGTCATACAATGAGTTTAGAGAATAGGTTGAGGTCAAAGATTAGGGGCCTCCCTGATCTTGATGTTTTTTGCACATGCATATTTCATGGATATGCATGTGTTTTCCTAGGAATTCCCCCATTTCCATGGATACAAATGTCACCTCTTCCCTAGGAAACAATCTCTTCATGGTCCCAGGCACTGCACCGTATGCCTCTTGCTGTAGACATCTAAGAATTGGCTTATGACCCATAGCATTCTGATACAGCGCTCTGTAAACTATCTTTTACAAATAGGATACTTTCTTGGACAGTGAACCTGAGAATATTCTTTTATCAGTCCTTCAGATTACCACTAGAGAGAAAGGACTAGATGTCATGTTCTCAATATGTGCACTAAGGTTACTTTGCTCCTTCCAGAACCAGACAAGAGAAACACATTGGTAGTGTAGGCAGGTACCACACCAAGCTGGTGGAGTGGGGGAGGGGGCCAACCAACTAGGACATCATGAGATCATATAGATTTTAAATTTTCATTTTCATGATTCGATGCTTGCCCTGTTACAGCAATTTGTTAACTGTTTTTAGGAGCTTTGAAGAAGATGTTTCTTCCAGTTATTGCTTGTTGTTCAAAATGTCTGTGGGGGTATGGGGCCTTGAAGCACTTCACTCAGAAATCTTGATCAAATTGATGAGGAAAGGATTTTTTATGGTAGATATTCATGATACTTAAATTACTAAAAGTAAGTTCCTCAGTTTAGAGATAAACATGTCCAAGTTAAAACATGTGTCAGTTATCTTTTCCTGTGTAGTAAATGATCCCAACATGTGGAGCTCTAGAGCAACAATAATTTACTGCACTAATGATTCTTCAGCTTGGCAATTTGGGCTTCTTTAGGTCGGTTCCATGTTCAGATAATCTAAACTGGGTATGCTCATGTGCCTGCAGTCCGCTGCAAGATCAGTTGGACATCTCTCTACATGGTCTCTCATCATCTATCAACCTGTTCTGGACTCATTTACATCAACTCTCAAGGTTCAAAGAGCAGCAAAAGATACCCAAAATCACACATCCTTTAAAGTTTGAGTTTGTATCAGGTTTCCTCTGTTCCATTGATGAAAGCATTCGTAATGACAATTCCACTCGAGGGGGAGAGAAAGTCTTCTGTCTTGTTGAAAGGACCAGCAAAGTCACATCGGAAGGGTTTGTGTATATAGAAAGAATATGTGGACATTTTCTGTAATCAGCTACACCTAAATGTAATCAGGTGTGTTCCAAGCTAGAGTAAAGCCTTTCTTCACTATGACAGAATACACAGCAAGGAGTGGGGCATTCCATGAAATCTAGGTCAGGGAAGACTTCAACCAGGAAGTTATGTTTGAACCCAATTTGCAAATATAAGTTAACAGTTAGGAACTGGGAGATGTTCCAGGACTTTCTGGAAACCGTATGTGTTCTGACCATCAAATGTAAACTGAAGGGTAGCATGGTGAGATAAAATTCTGAAGCAATAAGATGGACTCCTGGGGCATTTGTGCTCAGTTTCCAAAAAAGCATGTTCTTTTGTTCTGTTGTGTTTTGAACCACTTGTCTCTCTTCTGCATTTTGAAATCACATAAAACTAGCTGCTCTCCAGCAGGTGAAAAATTTTAATTTCTCCTAGTTGCCAGGCTCCTACTTACCACCTACAAAACTTCCTTAAATTCTTCCTCAAATGTTTCCCACAATTTGCTGGTTCCTTCTTTAAATGGACTCCAGAACAAATGCTGAATTCTGATGCCAACAGAGAGCAGTGGACTTTTACCCAAGTGCACCCCTGAACTCAAGGGCATGCTGACCATGGAGGTCTTGAGCTCAAGGCTTTTATGTGTGGCAATTAGCCTAACCCTGTTACGGTGGCTCCAAGGAAAATACATGGAGAGGTTAAAATCTTAACAATAACATTTCCCAAATATCATGGTCAAAAGAATGAGCAACAGTAACTCCTGACATCAGATCACACAGTCCCATTCTGCACCAGATGCCTATGAGGGAAGTACACATTTGGTGAGTCACTGGACATTCATTTATTTTTTAAATGTCTGTAAAGTACCAGTGATGTGACAGGAACTTTCTTACTTTCTAGAACTGCAAAGGTGATGTAGTCCTGGGATTTTCCCCCAATTTATTTGCAGTATATTTATAGGATAGATATTTGTAAATGATCACATCAAGATTCACCAGGAGGGCTAGGATGGAATTTTGAATTTTGGACATTCTGTATCCATAAAGCATGGAAATCACTTAGTCTGAACATACTTAGCAAACTGTGATGAGAGTATAGCAATAAAAGTGAGCATTCACATGGTCTTACTCTCTACCAGCACTCACTATTCTCAGTGTCCACATGTATTAACTTTTTCATACTAATGACAATACTGTAAGGCAGATAGAGCTCTCTGTATTTTACATGTGAGTAAAGTAAGGCATGGAGAGGTCAAACAAAGCATTTAAGAATTACATGGCAAGGAAAAGGTGGAGCTGGGACTCAAACACTGGAGCTAGACTGGAGTCAGTTCTATTCAACACCACATGTTACCTAGGCAGTGTGAACCATGGGACAGGAAAAGAGGGAAGAAAAGTCTTCTAGTCAGAGGAAACAGCCTATATGAAGATTCAGAGAAAAGGAAGCCTGAGAAGGATTTTGAGTGATACTGTGTGGCCAAGTTTGCAGAAGCAAGATTCAACCAGAGTCAAATGAGACAGCTGGGAGAAAGAAATATCCCATTACATTTAATTATCAATCCCTGCACTTCTATCCCTCTCCCACAACTTGTAGTAACTTCTGTGAGACAGGGAAATTTCAATTCATTTTTATTATATAATCTCACTCTCCCCCACCACCAACTTGTGCTTCAACTGTTGCTATGTTTTTCTTGTTGTCTTGTTTAGATTCAGATTGGGCACATGGAACTGAGCTATGTCAGTGGTGATGTAATACAAGGTTTACTGGAAGCCTTGGTGCTCACTCAGATCCCAACTGCTCTTCTGTGAAGTTGGTGATCTGACATCTCCCTGTGGGAGGGTGACCTTAGTTACAGATTGACAGATATTCAGGACAAAATCAGAGTTCCTAATTTGGAAGACAGTAGGACATACCTACAATTGGGAAGAGTGATAAAATCTTTCATAAACAGTTATTTTTAGTTACATTCACACAGGCAAGATGAAACAACAACCGGGGAGGAAGGGACCTTTTTCTAAAATTTTAGGTAAGGATGGAAGAAAATTGCCTTGACTGATGGGAGCTGGGACCTGAGGGGTCTGATTTTCCCTGTCCAGATTTCCCCTGATTTCTCGGAGACATTTATCTTGGGCCAGAGCAAAGATGAAGGATTTGGGGTAAGAGAATAAAGCTCACTGAGGCTTTCACTGAGAAAGTTTTCCTTGCCACTCAATAGACAACAAAAGTGTGTACTCTGAAGGAATAAGTGAATGAATAAATCAGTGAACAACAGAAGAATTCTACTGAGTCTGAGAGGTTTTGAGAATAGGCCCAGAAAAGTTATTCAGTTATGAAATCTGAGATCCAACTGCTTGTGTAAATGAAAATAACAGAAGTTGGAAACTGGGGCAGAGGGGTGTGAGATGGAAGTAGTGTGGTTAGGGAGATTTGTACTTCACTTTTTTTACATTTTCTAATGAGATTGTTTTGTGAAATTTAATAAAGGGATAAAATTTAAAAGGCTTTAAGGGAGTGAGTGGTAGGATGGAGCCATTACCATACATTCATCCCAGTCTTTGTTAGTTCTGCTGTCCTCAAGCAGAAAGTTTCTACAGGCCCTTTCCTCCTCTAGCGACAGGGAGATCCTTCTTATTTGTCTCCTACACCTCTCTCCAAAGACCTAACAACCCCTAACAGCATAACCCCACTTCAGGATCAGAGTTTTAATTCTCACTTTACTGAACCTGAGTTGCTGCTGTAATTTCTGTTTGCACACTCTTTCCTCTCACCCCACCCCTTTTCTGCTTCTCTCTTCTGCTACCCTCCAGTGACCTAGCCCATCTTTCTGCTCCCTTCTTTGTCTCTGTCTGCCCCATAAATCATTCCCAAAGGAAGGTAGTTACTTCTCTATCCTATGACATTTCATGTATTTTCATCCCCCTGCCACCATAAAACACATCTCCATCATTTTTTCTTCATTCTTCATTCTCTGATCCTTATTCAGAAACATATAGAAACCCATCGGTTGATATACACCCACCCAGAAAAATTCCTTTGAGGTTTTCTGCATTGTGATCATCTGAGAATTGTGGACTCATGATTTTAAGAAGTGGATAATTGTATTTTGAAGGTAGAGCACCTGATTCTGAGGAAGATCATATGAAAATGACATGCTAATAGGAGCTTATTTTCAGGGAAAAGTATTTTTCACATTAAACTGTTTGATTAAAAATGGTGAAAGAGGGAATGGCATGAAGATGGCTTTGGACTAGGCAGGGAGGGCTTGACTCTCTCACAAAAACAACAGCAGAAGAGCCAAAAGCTGTCCAAGGGACCTGTTTTTTGGGTCAGCAGGCTAAGAAAGTGTTATACAACTCCCATGAAGGTGAGGGCCAGAGAGACAAAGATACTAAAGCAACAAACATGAATTACCAAACCCCCACCATGGCTGAGAAGGGTTGTGTAGCAGTTTGATATAGTTATGAATTCCAAAAATACATACTGGATTATGTTTGTGAACTGGTCTGTACTGGGGCATGACAAGATTATGATAAGGGCTTTGATTGGGTCACATCATTAGGATGTTGAATCCTTGCTCCTTGGTGGGTGGGGACTCACAGATAAAACCATGGCAAAGGACAGAGTTGAAGTTTTTTGATGCGGAGGGTTTTTGATGTTGGAGTTTAATGCTGAAATCTTAGGCTGGAGCCTTGGGAAGTAAGCACACAGAGGAAAGAGAAGCAAGCCCTGGGTAGAGAGGAATCCTGAGCCCAGAGAGAAGCAAGACCTGGGAAGACAGGAAACCTGAGCCTGGAGAGAAGCAAGACCCATGAAGAGAGAAACCCAGGAAGCCTGAACCCTTGCAGATATCAGCAGCCATCTTGCTCCAACACTTAAAAATAGACTTTGGTGAGGGAAGTAACTTACGCTTTATGGCCTGGTATCTGTAAGATCCTACCCAAAATAAATACCCTTTATAAAACCCAACAGATTTCTGGTATTTTGCATCAGCACCCATTTGGCTGACTAATACAGGCTCCTATTCCCCACCCCCAAGATATTAAGCTAGTTTAATACCTTGGCTCACTTCAAGGTATTACAGGGAAACAGACATGTGCCACCCTGTCAGCTATTACAAGGGAAAAGGGAGGGGAAGGTGGGGGGCTTTTTCTCAGTAAATTTAGCCAGCGGAGCCTGTTTTGAATCTCAGCTCTGGCGAGACCAAAGGACAGGAAAGCAAAGATTGAAACACCTGCATAGAAAGGTGCACTGATGATTGCCATCTGCTGCCTGGTCTGGATATTGCATGGGCAAAATTGCTTTTGGTTCTCTCTGCACCCTAATTCCTGGGAGAAAATCTGCACCCCATTAGTGCATCACTGGCCAAATTATTATTTTTAAATATCAGGGCCAGGGATCGAACTCAGGACCTCATATGTTGGAAGCCAGTAGTCAACAACTGAGCTGCATCAGCAACCCTGAGTTGGTTTTTTCATTTGTTTGCTTGTTCTGTTCTTGTTTAGGAGACACTGGGGACTGAACCTGGTACCTCCCATGTGAGAACCAGGAACTTACTTTCTTGAGCTTCAGCCACTCTCTACGCTGGCCCATCTTTGATAACTTACGCTATCTATAAAGACAGAATAAATCGAACTAAATAGCAAAGAAGAACTGTGAAAAAAAATTAGCAAGTCAGAGAAATTGCCCATCAGAGTAAATTTACTAACATATGCAGATGACTAGATATCAGCAAAAACTTACAAGCCATATTAGGAAACAGGAAGAGATGGCCCAGCCAAAGATTCAAAGCAAATATCCTAAAGAAATAAAGGATATAAGACAATTAATCAATGATAATAACACAATTCTATCAATTAAAAGAGTTTAAAGAAAATATGACTTAGGGGATAAGGGATATTAAGACTCTGGGTGAGCACAAAGAACGATATGAAAGCCTGCAAGGAAAAGTAACAGACCTCATAGGATTGAAAGACATGATAGATGAGTTAAAAAAGACATTAGAGGTACATAAGAGCAGATTTGAATTATTAAAGACAGAATTAATAATTTCAAAGACAGAACATCTGAACTGGGAAAAACAGGAGAACAGAAAGAGAAAATAGAAAAAAAGTGAAACAGGGTCTCAGTGAACTGAATGACAAGTGTTTTTCTGAAGGAAGATGTAACTAAAATTTTTTATAGTAGAAGGAACACGACCAGTACCAGACTGTGGGGAATCCTGACTGCTTGTGAGAAATGGACCAACTTCTAGGCAGGGAAAAGAAGGGAGCAGGGCATTGCAAGAGGCCAGGAGGGCATTATAAAATAGTGAGTTCATGACATCCCAGTAGTTGCCTCACAAGGAGAAATTGAATTCAGGTTTATGATATATTGTTTCCTTTTGGTTGAATGGGAGTGGCATTTGAAGTAGAAAAATTCCACTGAGTATTACACTTTTCTGGATAAGAGTAGAACCAGCTAATTGCTGCAAAGATTTCCTTGAATGTATAAAAACTCCTTTTTTTTTTTCCTATTTCACAAATATCTTTGACCCTTGTTGAATTTTTTTTTTTCTGTTCCATAATCTGACCTATCCTGAGATCACTAACTAGAAAAAAGCCCAAATGAAAGTAAAGGAAAAAAAGAGAGGGTAATATCTCCTAAACCTGGACAGAACAGCAACAACCCTTATAATCAGAGGCGAGGATGGAACGGGAAGATTCAAACTCAGATTCTATAATGGGCAGAAGAAGCCTAAGTCACACCCACTGCATCAAGTCCCAGGGCCTGGGAAGTCCTGGAGGCACTGGGGCATGTCTTCTCCCTGTGAGTTGAGACCCAGAGTGGTGTGGAGAAGCCTTCAGAAATGCTGGAAGGGTGGCTATGGCCTCCAGGGACTATCACAACCATCACCAGTGTGTTCTCTTTTTATTTTTCAGAGAGATAGTGATGACACCAATAAGCAATTGGTCCTGATGCAGGGGAACAATCTTTACAGTACTGTTATGAGAAAGGAAAGCTTATGAAGCAGATATACTGCAGCAGGAGCTGGGCAGCGCTGGGCAGAGGCTGGCTCATGACTTCCAACTCCTTGAAGATCTTTGGCCAAAATCTTCTTTTTTCCTTGAATGCTGCATCTTCTCAATTATCTTCTTCCATATTCAGGCTGATGAAAAGCCTAGAGTGCACCAGGGTGAGTTTTCAACTACTGCACATTGGGGAAGAAGGTGATAGCAGCATAAAAGGTAGAGAATGTTGTAGTGGCCCATGTTTGCCTAGTGAATTGCCAGTGTGTCCAGCTACTTCCTTATCTCTAGACATACACATTCAATAGATACTTCAATAATAACTACATTCTCATAGAATTCTTTTAGGTCATTTCTAGGTATAGAGATCAGAAGTGGTAATTGTCTCCAAATAGTAGGAAATCTCCTAGGTCTGGCTTTTGTACAGTCTATGGTCATGGTCTTCATCTAATAATTAAAATCTTTGAAAACCACATTAAAGATAATATTTTGCCTATTTGGAAAACATCCAAAAATATATATATATAAAATTTAACTCAAAAAGTTATTACATTCTTACAATAAGCATTATAAACTTGTATAAAGAAATAAGCAGAGCCACCCCCTCCATCAATTAAAACTCCTCCATCAAGGTGCCAAATGTTAATGATGCATGTGCATTTTTTCATACTTTCTTTTTTCAGGAGGCATTTACACAGGTTCATGTATACCTGTAGATCTGTTTGTTTGCTTTTCTGGAAAATAGGTCACACTCTCCCATTCTTCCCCATTGCTATTCACCCATTTCCACTTAGTCTATCGTGTTTTGCTATAATTCAGTAGATATGGCACTAACACTATCATTTTGGTTATTCCAATTTTTAATTCATATTAGCACATGGATTATTTAATGGAACGCATTGCAGTACACATTGCACATGCTCATAAATAACTCTACAGGGGAGCACATATCATCTATGCTCTTTAAGTACCACTTTTTCTGCGTATTCTCTCTGTACCTATCTCACAAGTGAATATAAGGTAATTCAAAATAACAATATGGTAAGCAGGCTGTCTTCTTCTTGTCTAAACAATTATGTTCAGATACTCAAATATACACATCTACTCTTTTATGCATCCATAAATACATCTACATATGTGCAATATATTCATGTATTTTTACTGTTTTACCCAAATGTGTTCATTTTATAAATACTATCCTGTAATCTTGTTTTCCTCCTTAAATAATACTTCACAGAACTTTCTGTTACTTAACTGCTATAATTCTCTTTCATTCGAATGACTATATAATATTAATGTATGATGTGACAGTACCGTGAATATTCCCCTGCTGTCTGCTACAAGACTAGGGAAAGGGGACTGTAACCACTGGAGGGATGATGAAACTCACTGGCATTCGTCTCAATTTACTAGGATTTTTCCTGCTCCTCTCTGGATGCTGCGTGGTGCTCAACTAGTCTCCAGAATTTCAAAATAATTGATTCAGATGGTTCCTGCCAGTTCAATAGTTGTTTTGGTGGAGGGACTGGTTCCTGGAGCTTCATATTCTGCCATCTTCCCCATCATCTTTTTAGCATGTTCTACTTCCCACTCCTTGTACCTGTCCCACAAATGTACACAAGGTAATATTAACTATCTCATCATTAGTCTATCTTATTCATGCCTAAATAATGATATCCAGTTATACAAATAAACATATATACTCTGCTATTCATACTTGTATACATATTCATGTATTCAAATATATTCAGGCATTTGCTATTGCTTTAGCCAAATGGGCTCATTTTATATATGCTACTCTTTATCTTATTTTCCTCCATATATAATTCTTGATGGAGCTTTCTCTTTCTCAACTGCTATTACTCTTTTATTTTAATGATGGCCTAATATTATATGATGTGGCCATACAATAAATTCAGCTATATTCCACCATCAATGGGCAGTGATTTTATTATTCCTTTTGTGCCATTATTGACATTGCAGTAGTAAATATCTTTTTCTATACAACGTTTATTTCTTTGAGATAATTTCTAATGGTGATATTTACAATTTTAAAGTATTTTAAAATTTTAGAGGTATTGCCAAGTTCCTTTTGTGAAAGGTTGTAATAATGTTCTTTTACAACTATGTAAATGCATGCTCTTTTCCACAAAATGCAGCCTACAATAGGTGTTTTGGCTCTTAAATCTGAAGAGTTTCACTGGTTCTTTGATATTTTTCTATGAGTGTTTTTTAACAACTTTGTTTATGTTTATCAGGCATTTTGATTATCTATGAATGGCCTGCTTTAATTCATTCTTCACTTTTCAAGTGCTCATTTTTGTATATCTCCAATTAAAATAAAATAGTAAACTTTTGTCGTCTATATTTCAAATATATTTCTAAATCTATTATTTGCGTATAAGATTTTTGTGAGTTTTTTTCTCTTTATTCAAAACTTTAAAATGCTATGGTCAATTACATCTCTCATTTTTCTTCTAGTTTCTGGATATCCTATCTAGGTTAAGAAATCTGCATCATCTGTAATTTCCTAATTTTCTATTGAGATTTTTCTTGATTCCTTTTTGCTTTTAAACCAATACATCTATATGATATGCTGTTTTTTTCTCCCCAAGAAGTCTGTCATGGTCCCAGTGACCTTGAGACCATGAAGCTGTGAGATTGACAGAAAATAAAGACGTTATCCTTCTCTGTGGGAGTTTCCACAAGTTCTCAGGATTGGTCTGACTATTCAGTCCTTCTCAGCAGCTTCTCTGTTAAAGGACACTTAAGTGCATGGTTAGTTTGTGTTCTTAACCCTGTCCATCTGTCCCTTCTAAGTGGGAAAGGAGCAACTTCAACTACACCCTTAAAATTGGAGGAAACACAACTTATGGTGCAAGATGAATGCTGGAAAAGAGAGTAAGGGGATAAATTAGAAAGGTCTAGTTGTAAAGGTTCCAGGGACCAGAGTGACCTGAACCCACAACATTGGTCCAAGTTGAAATGCCTTAAACTTTCCTGAACTGGGCCCATTTCTATTTCAAAGGACAAATTTCTGGGAGTACCCTTTGAATGATAATATGAACTAACCTCCAAAAATTTAGGGTTTATGAATGGTCAAGGAGACTGCCAAATCCCACCCTAGTCTTTTTTTTCTTTTTAAGATTTATTATTTATTCACTTCTCCCCACTCCCTTGTTTTTTACTTTCTGTATCTGTTGATCTTCCTTGTTTCTTTAGGAGACACTGGTAGCTGAACCTGGAACCTCAGATGTGGGAGGGAGGTGCCCAATTGCCTGAGCCACCTCTGCTCCTTGCTTTGTTGTGTCTCTCATTGTGTTTTTCTCTCTGCACCTCTTGGGTCATGTTGTGTCATCTTATTGTGCCAGCTCACCATGCCTGCCCATCGTGTCAGCTCACTGTCTTCTTTAGGAGGCACCAGGATCCAGTGACCTGCCATGTGGTAAGTGGGAGCCTTCATTTGAGCCACATCCACTTCCCCCATCCTGGTCTTCTTAAAAGTCAAATAATCAAAACAAGTAGTCTTCCAGCTCTTCAGCTGATCTGCTACCTTGGAAAATAATTTCTCTGGAGATCAAAGACTTCTCAGCCTGGAAATACTTCTTGGGATCTATTTCTCACAGATGGATTTCCCAGAAACTGGTTTATTACAAAAGTTAGGAACAATAGCAAAATAAGTGTTTGGAGCATAGTGCCTGAAATCTTAGTATCATTTCCTGTTTCTTGAGAATGGAATAAGTTAAAGGTAGGCAAAATTTTCTGTATCCTTTTCATATTTCTCTTGAAATCCTCACAAAGACCTTTTCAGGCAAGGAACTGATGGGAAATACCCTGCATTTCTATTCAGCTTTGAATTTGAGGCACTTAGCTTTTGAAGTGAATGTACAATATTTCTCACTCAAGACAATCTAGTTTTTAGCTTGTCTTTATGCAGTGTGACTATACAAAGCACCAAGCTTGGTGTTACTGGATTCTATCTAGTTCCTTGGCTATGTTGCAGAAATGAATTTCAAGGGCACGCCAGGTGAGTTAGGCAGAAATTTACTCAGATAGGGAGGGAAAAGAACTGGGAGAAAATAACAGAGCAGGGGTTCCAGGTAGAGAGGAAGGGTGAGAAGAGGGATGAAGAGGGCTGATTTATAAGCTAAAATTCTGCATTATGGATTATAAATCCCAGATTTACTTGCTTGGCCGCATGGCAGAGGAAAAATGGCAACAGCAGCATAGAGGGCAGGACAGGTCTGCAGGCAAAACAGTAAGGTGAGAGAGCACTCAAGCCTCATGGTTTGTTTTTAAATTGTTAATTATTCCACCCCTTTGCTAATGGAAGGGGAGAGGGTTCAGCTGTTTGCTGTTTGGATTGATTACCCCACCCATCAATCCCTTAGTGAGGACCCAATGATAAAGTTCCTAGGGAACATCCAGGGTTTTTCCTTGTTTTCAGGAAGAAGTCTTTGTTCTACGTGGCTGAATCTTGGGGGTGGGAGTCCTCCAGCAACCGTCTTGGGGGTTACCGATGTCCATGTGGACTCTCTGTCAGGTTCCAGATCCATCTATTAATTCCCTATCTTATTAGCCTTCTTCATTGGTACTTGGTGAGAATTTGCCCTTCAGAGATGACTTGCAGTGATGCTTGGAAACAGATTTCTCCATTTCAATATATATATTTTTTAATTTCTGAAATTTACAAACACTAAACCCAGCAAGCAACAAGTTTTCTCCCCCTCATTCTGCTGATAATCTCCCCCTGATAATCGCTATTCCATTTCTGTCTCTATGAATTTGTTACATTTAAATATTTCTTGTCAGAGACATCATACATCATTTGCCCTTATCAGATTTCCTTATTTCACTCAGCATAATGTTTTCAAAGTTTATCCATATTACAGCATGTCTCAGAATTTAATTACTACCTTCGGCTGAATAGTATCCCATTTAACATGTGTACCACATTTAATTTATTCGTTCTTATGTTGATGTACACTTAGGTTTTTCTATATTTGGCTGTTGTGAATTATGCTCCTATAAACATTAGTGTACAGGTATCTATTTGACACCCTGTTTTAAATTTATTTAGATATATATCTAGGAGTGAAATTCCCTTTTGAAAATAATAACCATCTTTGTGTGTGTGAAGAGGTATCTTGTTTTTAATTTTTTAAAATTTTTAATTAAATTGCCTTTTTTTAAAAGATACATCATAAGAAATGTAAGAGGTTCCCACATACCCCACACTCCACCCTTTCACTTTTCCCACATCAACAACCTCTTTCATCATTATGGCAAATTCATAGACAAATTCATATGACTTCGATAAAGGATATTAAGATGACAGTGTGTGAGCATAAAGAACAAATTGAAAGTCTACACAGAAATGTAACAGAGCTTAATGGAATGAAAGACACATTGAATTAGATTAAAAATACATCAGAGAGGAGGAGATGTATTTCAGTAGCTGAGTGCCTGTTTCTTATGTATGAGGTCCTGGGTTCAATACTCTGTACCTCCTAAAAAATACCTTAAATACTTAAAATAGCACATTTGAAATGGCAGAAGAATGAATTATAGAAATTGAGGACAGAACATCAGAAATTGAAAAGAAAGAAGAAAAAACAGAAAAAAATAATGAAAAATGAATGAAAAAATTGAATGGGGTCTCAAGGCATTGAATGACTATATGATGCACACAAACTTACATTTATAGGTATCCCAGAAGAAGAGAATGGAAAATGGGTAGAAAGAGTATTTAAAAAAATACTGACTGAAAATTTTACAAAACTTATGAAAGACATGAATAACAATGTTTGAGGACACCATACTTCAAACAGAATAAATCCAAACAGATATATTCCAAGACATCTACTCTTCAGAATGTCAAATACCAAGGATGAACAGTAGATTCTGAAAGTAGCAAAAGAAAAGGAATTTATCACTTACAAGGGAGCCAAAATAAGTCTAAGTGCCAATCTATCATCAGAAACCATGGAAGCAAGAAGGCAGTGTTATGATATATTTAAGGTATTGAAAGAGAAAATTTGCCAGCCAAGAATTTATTTTCTGGAAGAACAATCCATCAGAAATGAAGTCGCATTTGAAGTCTTCACAGACAAATGAAAACCAAGAGTTTTGTAACCAAGGACATGATCTACAAGAGATATTAAAGGGTTTGTAACAGACTGAAAGGAAAAGGCAAGAGTGAGAGACCTGGAGAAGAGAGTAGAAATGAAGATTATAATTAAGAGAACTGGAAATCTTTAAAAGACAGATGATTGTAAGATAAGACAACAGAAAGCAATGAGGTAAAATGGCAAAAAGAAATAATGCCTGTACAGTAGTAAAAATGAATGTTAATGGATTAAACTCACCCATCAAAAGACATAGACTAATAGAATGGATTTTAAAAAAATAAGCCACCTATTTGTTGTATACAAGAGACTCACCTTATAAACAAGGACACAATCAGACTGAAAATGAAATGATAGAAAAAGGTATTCTACACAAATAGTAATCAGAAAAGATCTGGAGTAGTGAAACTAACATCAGATAAAACACAGTATAAATGAAAAAGCATTATAAGAGATGAAGGTCATTATATATTGATAAAAGGGATAAATAACAGAGAAGAAATAACAATAATAAACATTTATGCACCTAATTAATGTGCCCCAGAACACGTAAGGAGCACAATTGCAAAACTGAGAGCTTGAGTCATGATTAATGAACTAGATCTAATAGACATTTATTGAGCATTATAAACATACAGGATAAACATTCTTCTCAAGAACACAAGGGTCTTTCTCTAGGATAGACTATGTGCTGGGACATAAGTCAGATCTTACTAAATATAAAAAATTTGAATTTATACAATGCACTTTTTGTGCTAATAATGGAATAAAGTTGGAAAAAAATACAGGCAGGAAATGGGAAAATTCTCAAATATATGTAGATTAAAACTACATAATATTAAATAATAAGGTGATCAAAGAAGAAATTGCAAGAGAAATCAATAAATGCTTCAAGACAAATGCAAATGAAAGCAAGACATATAAAAACTTATAAGAAACAGCAAAGGCAGTGTTGAGAAAGAAATTCACAGCCCTCAATGCTTGTAATAAAAAGGAAGAAAGCTAAAATCAAAGACTTAACACCTGAAGGAACTAGGAAAAGAATAGCAAACCAATACCAAAGCAAGCAGAAGGAAAGAAATAATAAAATTAGCGTAGAAATAAATGAAATGGAGAATAAAAAAGTAATAGAGACAGAACAGAACTAAAAGTTGGTTCTTTGAGAAGATCAACAAAATCGAACACTGCTTGCTAGATTAACAAAGAAAAAAGATAGGAAACGCAAATAAATAAAATCATAAAAGTGAGGGCAGACATTACCATTGACCCAGCAGAAATAAAATAGGTCATAACAGGATACTATGGACAACTATATGCCAACAAACTAGACAATGTTGATGAAATGATAAATTTTAGAAACACATGAACAACCCACACTAACCTTAGAAGAAAGAGAACACCTCAACAAATCTAACACAAGTAAAGAATTTTCAACAGTTCTTGAAACCTCCCCAAGATGAAAAATCCAGAACCAGAGGAACTGACAGGTGAATTCTACCAATCATTTAAAGAAGATTTAATACCAGTCTTGCTCAAATTCTTAAAAATTTGAATAGAAGGAATGCTACCTAACTGATTCTTTGAATCCAACATCACCCTAATACCAAAGCCAAATAAAGATATTGTAAAATATAAGATTCAGACTAATTTTCTAATGTATATAGATGCAAAAAACCTCAACAAAATATTTGGTAATTGAATCCAATAACACATTTAAGAATTTATACATCACGATCAAGTGTGCTTATAGCATGTATGCAAGGGTGGTTCAATATAAGAAAATCAATCAATGTAATAAAACACATTAATAAATTGAAGAAGAAAAATCACATGGTCATCTCAATAGATGAAGCAAAAACATTTCACAAAATAGAATATCCTTTCTTGATTAAAAATATTACAAAAGATTAGAATAGAAGGAAACTTTCTCAATATGTTAAAGTGCATATGTGAAAAACCCAAAGGTGACATTGTACTCAATGGTGAATGACTATAAGCTTTCAGAGTAAAAGGTAAGGATGAGCACTCTCCCCACTGTTGTTCAATATATTTCTGGAAGTGTTAGCTAGAGTAATTAGGCAAGAAAAAAAAGACTACCATATAAGAAGAGAGGAAGTAAAACTTTCCCATTAGCTGATGATATGATCCTCTACCTATAGAAAATCTTGAAAAAATATTCTGATTTGGAAGTTCAGGTTTCTTTCAGATTATTCTGAGTATATTTCTCGGTCTGAATATGTGCATGGCCCTTCATTTCTTCAATATTCACATACACAACAAATACCTTAGTTTCCCCACAAAATTCTATAACCTTTGTTTGCAGAACCCAGGTGTTCTATTTCACATCTTAACTATATAATCTTTTGCCCCATTGACTTCCATTTAGTATTTTCTTATAATTAGCTGCCATGCGTTCCACTTCTCTAGCCAGAGCATGTTCGGGACAGGTGAGACAGAGATGAGCACTTTGGATGAGATTCTCATCAGGTGCGGTAGCAGTTTGATATGATTGAATTCCAAAAAGAAATATTGGATTATACTTGTAATCTGATCTGTACCTGGGCATAACTGAGTTATGATTAGGGCATTGAGTCCCCCTCCCCTTGGTGGGTGGGGACTCACAGATAAAAGGCAGGGAGAAGAACAGAGTTGAGGGCTTTTAATGTTGGAGTTTTGATTTTGGAGTTTGATGCTGAAGACTTAAACTGGGGCCCTGGGAAGTCAGCACACAGAGAAAAGAGAAGCCAACCTCAGGAAGAAAGGAACCTTGAAGCCAGAGTAAAGCAAGCCCCAGGAAGGTAGGAACCCAGGAAGCCTTGAACCCTCACAGACATTGGCAGGCATCTTGCACCAAATAGACTTTGGTGAGGGAAGTAACTTATGCTTTATGACCTGGTGTCTGTAAGCTCCTACCCCAGATAAATACCCTTTATAAAAACCAACCCATTTCCGGTATTTTGCATCAGCACCCCTTTGGCTGACTAACACAGATGCCACCAGAGATGAAGGAACAGACATACCTAAACCTCATTCTCTGAAAATAGACATACTTATACTTCATTCTGTGAGTTACATGGACTCTGTTAACTAGCCTGGACCAGGCATCCACACTGGGAATTAAATATTCATCAGGAATTGGCTGGGGTAGAATTAGTTAAAGCACCCAGAGACTTTCCTACAATATTTAACTTTTCCTTGATTAAACATTCACTTGGCTTCTGTACACCTTTAATGATTTTCTAGAGACCTGAGAAATTTGCTTCTGCCAGTTTTTGCTTGTTTTTCAATGTTTCTGTGTGTGGACAAGATTTTATAGCTTCTTTCTCTGCCATCTTACTGATGACAGTCAGAAGGACACACTTTTAACTCAGTCTCAACTGTGTCCTAAAAATGTCCATGTGATGTTTCTTGGTATATAGTGGGAATAAGCAAAATACATTGGCTGCTATTTTTGCAAACATTCCAACATGGTTACTTGCTAATCCCCTAAGGATTGGGAGAATCAGTACATCAGCAGATCACTTAATTCTGTTAAATCTATTAAGGGAGTGGGTGTAGTTTAGGGGTTGAGTGCCTGCATCCCAAGGAACCCAGTTCCAATCTCCAGTACCTCCTTAAAAAACAACAAACACACAAATCAATAAACTGGTAGTGGGTGAAGCTCCTTGGTTGGCATCTTTTTCCTATGTATGAGGTCCCAGGTTCAATTCCTGGTACCAATAAATAAATAAATAAATAAGTCTAAACATTTCTCTAGATTAGTAAGGACAAAACTGAGGGAAAAAAATAAAACCTGAGTAAATAACAGTGTCAGCACCACATCTAAACAATAGTTCATATTTTGGGGGCTTTTCCTAGTAGGAGTGTGGAAATGGCAATGAGACATTATTCCCAAGCTTGGTGTGAATTCCAGAAAACAGGGAAGAAAGAAGTTTTTAATTAGGGACTGAAGGAACTGTCTCCTGACTGAACAAGGATTTTAAGAGATAAATTAGCAGATTTGATATCAGAAAAATATTCTAATTAAAATATAATTATGCACTTACACAATTTATACCTCTAGAGAAGAAATTTGCTGTTCCCAAGTCAAGTTCTAAACTATTTCATAAATAGATATTTAAAGATTTCGATATAACTTTATGGGTTGTAAAATGTAGAGGTAAGCTTTGAATTCTAAAGGAATAGTTTTCAGTGAAAGTAGCTCATTTACTGAATATATCCAGACACATAACGGGGATCAAAGTTTAAATACTTTGTGAATATATATAGAGATAGAAAACCCAATTTCTATCCAATTAATTTCTCAATTTAGGATTGTTGGAAATCATTTCCTATCTAGCAAATGGAGAATATCTGTGGCCCTGTACATTATCTAGAAAGAAGAAAACAATAGTTAAGCTCAATCAAAACACTGAGGAATCTTTAACCAACTAGACACAAGAAAATGATTGCAATATTCATATTTCTCCCAAATTTGAAGCAGATGGAACTTACCAGCACAAGCTTACTAAAATCAGTTTTGTAAGACTGTCTGTGACCTATAGGACAAAAATAAATGGGAAACAGTCACATGAAAGCTTGTTTTATAATATCTGTGCACATAACTGTGTATAAATTTACATAATGACGGCATTATAGAGACCCAGTGTCTGTCAAATTCCCTGATATTTTCTAAGTTATGAAGATATAGTGATTGTAGGAAAGAATAAGTCAAAAATAGATTAGCTTCCAGGAGAAACTTGAATTTCAGACATGAATAAAAACTTCATTTGTGTCCTCTTCAGTCCAGTGTTTGCAAAGAGCTTTTGAAACATCTTCATAATGATGTTTTTGTAGTTAATACTCATGTCTCACCTGGTGGACGGAGTCTTAGGCTCCAATTAACTTTCAGTGTATAATAGAACAATTGCATAGCTACCATGTTGGAAAACAGAAGTTACATTTTTGAATTAAAAGTATTGAAAATAATTAGCTACATAGTCTTCATTAACTAGAGCTGCAGTTAGTGGACGAACACCTGAGAAGTTCTGAGAACTAATTTTTTTCCTCTCATCTTTGAGCTGTTGATGCTGCATGACATGCATCACCATATCTAAAATTTTGAAGGAAAATATATATCATATGTAGGCAGTTGGGTGCCAATTTAATATTGTGAAAGGTGAGTTAGGAATAGTAATTTAAAGAAGGAAGGAAAATAATCAATTTTTTTATGATCCTTAAGTAACTATAACAGACTCAGTCTTTTCATTTAATAAATAGGTCATTTTTACATGGATAAAAAAATAATATACTTACATATATACTAGCCATTTCTAATAGTAGGCAATCACAACAGCAAATTCACCTAAACTGATTAAATTTAAGCCAAAACCAAAAATAGAATCATCTCACGTGACCTATATAATATTTCCATCTTGTCGGGTGAAAATTCAGGGAAATGTCATGCCTTATACAATGTTATTTTAAAAATGTGATTGTAGGGGGATATATCTTAAACATAATGATACATAAATTTCATTTGACATAAACTCAGTAATGTAACTATAGATCTATAATGTGATTATTTTATGGAAACTTTGGACCTCATATATGAACACTCAGTGTTGAATTGCTTGAGATAACAAATGTTGAAATGCATTATATTAAGGTACACAGAAGAATCAGAGTTGCTGAATAGATGCTGCACAATTCTGAAAGTAGTTTGCAGATATTTTAGGAGGAATATCTGAATCTCTAAATCTTCCTCTGTGAACATATTGTACATGTATTCATTTGCTAAATGAAATAGACCACAGAATACAGAGGATATAGGTATAATAATTCCTGACACTTTTATTTTTAATGCACTTTTTAAAGAATATTGTTTGTGCACTTAATAAATATTCATACAGCTGATATTATAATGTAAAATAATGACAATATATTAAATTTGTTTCAAGTATTAAAAAAGTGCATTCATTTTGATCTGGGAGACTTATGATGAAAAAGCTTGGAAAGCTGCAGTTTAAGCCTCTTTTTCTCATATGTTAACATTCATCATAGCATCTTGATTTTATTGGGGTGTCTATTCCACCCCTTTAAGGGGATGTCTCTTCTCTTCATTTCTGCACCAAAGACAAGGTCCCTCTCCACAGCCTGACCCCTTCTCAGTCACAAGGGTAATTAAATGTTTCTCCATGCTTTATAAACCAGTTGTATGGTTGAAAAGCATGGAATGAATCATTTTTCTGGTTTAATCCCAGTCTTAGGTGCTGTGTCTTTCTGTCTGGGGTATACATTCTCAGGTGTCTTGTCACTACACCATCTACCTCAGAGAAGCCTCATCAATGTCTACAGGTAAGAAGAGGCTACAATTTTACAGCAAGGGAAAGGAGGATACTCCACAAGGACCCAAGTTACAAGGTTATTGAGTGCTTCTCCCAGATGCCTCATCCCATATCTTGGGGTTTTACTCCTTCCCTATCAGTTGTGTACTTCAGTGCAGATTTCCCAGGGCTGTGAAATCAAACTTTTTCATACTCTCATTTTGGTCAAAAGATGGTTAATCACATGAAAAACCTCAGGAAATTGATATTGAACCCAATTTTCTGAATTATCCCATCTCAGGAGTGAGAAGGTTGGAGTAATTATTTACCAATTCCTATGAATCTTTAATTGAGGGCTGCTAGGAAGGGGTTATTCTCCTGGCACTCCTGGACTGCAGTAAGTGCCAGCAGAACTGACTGACTGGCAGGGATTTAGAGAATGCTTTCAGGCAAAGAAATACAGAAGCTAGAATTTGGAAATCAGTCAGTGCATACTAAAACAGAAAAAGCCCAAGTTATATGGGCAAGAAACTGATTTCAACTGCTATATCCATCTTCTTTTTGTCCTACAAATAAGGGGCATTACACAATTTTACATTTACATTCCATATAAATTTGTCATCTTTATGATCCTCTTTAATTATGTTACCTCTACTTATGATCAGAAACTTTATTATTTTCTCCTATATTTTGTTACCAATGTTTACTTAAAACCAACCTGACACAGGCCTAAATCCAGGAACAGAAGAGGGAAACAACATCTTCACCTCTATTCACAGTTGCTCCTCAGTTCTCTGCCAAATATCTTTAACCCAAAGTTACTTGCATTTCTAAAACTGGCCTGTAATGATGTCTACGGACACCAAGTGGGAGTAAGTGAAAAACTTTGGCTGATCCTTTGGCAGGGATTAGTACAGGGTCAATTACAAATCCTCTGAGGACTTGAGAAATCATTGCATTGCCAAATCCTGCACTTTGTGAGAATCTATTTAAACATCTCTGTAGTGTAAATGAAGAAAAAATTGCAAAAAAGAACCTGTGAGCAAAGAAGGGCCTGTGTAATGGAGCCACGTACTGACAAGGGCTGAAGATTTGTTTGTGAGATTCTGCTTCAATGCTTAGAGGGTTCCTAGGGCAAGAGAGTCAGAAAGAGGGCTTGAATTAGGAATAACAGCTTTTCTGCTCATAGATTTTTTGGGAACAAAACTGTGGAGGAATTTCTTTGAGAAAACAATGTTCAATCAAATGGTTTTGATTCACTTATACATTTTATAGTTCCAATACTAGACTATTCTGATAGGAAGAGACTTTGTCCTGTTTACATGGTTTTTAATTTGGATTGAAAATATTTCTTAAAGAAATGAAAAATATACATAAAGCTGATAGATAGATATAGATCGATCCATATGTATTTCCATGGGATGCCAAAAATGGGAGCAAAATTAAATCCTAGAGATACAGAAGTTTCTTAACTAAAAGAGCTCTTTTTCTGATTAGATCCAGCCTAGCGATGGGAGCCAAAATAATCTAAAATGTTCCATATTGGAAGCAATATCCAAAAAATGATTCTAATATATTATTCAAATTTTAATTTGAAATTCATTTTTAGAAAAGCTTTTATTTCAAGTTAATGGAATTTGTTTGTGGCTCTTGTATGTAAGGCGAGGGGAAGAAAGCAATACTTGATTTCAATCTGAAAACTGAGGAATCCACAATCAACAAGATCCAGGTCAGTGAAAGATAAATCTTTCCGTATTCAAATTTCAAGCTCATTATGTTAACTTAGCCAATGTGTATTGACTGAAATAATTTGTGTAGTTAGGTTCCATAATATAATGACATGAAAATGTCAATGAAAACTTTATTTGCATTGTTGCAGTCCAGTCACTGTTAAGAACCACTGAAGGTGCATTTATTACTTGTGGTTAACATTGATGTCTCACCAAAAGAGACTGATTCTAGAGATTTCTGTTTGGGAGAGTTTGAATTTTCTTTCCATTTATTATTATATCCAAGTCAATTTTGGGAGTTAATGCTAAACAGTATGATTAACCATACAGTCACCAAATGCTAGAGCCTTGGCTAGAGGGAAAACAACTCAGAAACAGATTTTCTGAAAACTAAGACTTTTTTCCTGACCTTCTATGAAACTGAAATGCCTTTAATGCTTACTTTTGTTTCCAGAAATTTGTAAGGAAAAATATGTGATTTTTTTTTGGTCAGGGGTTGGTAAAGGAGAAAAAAAAGAGAAGAAAAAAATGAAGTACCTTATATTTCTTTATAACAACAGCATGCATACACCCTTAAAAATCCATTACAGAGTATCCAAAAAATATCACATTCTTATATATATATATTTCCACCAGTTATCAATGAAAACCTCAAATTCATGATAATTGATTAAAGTTATGCTGAATGGAAAATAGTATTGCCTTTGTCGATCCAAACATTTTTCTAGTCAATAGAAACTTCAGAGAGACTTCTTGTCTCATTTAATTCAATTTATAGAAAATGAGTAGGAACATATACCTAATCTGGAATATTATAATATGTGCAAGAAAGACCAATTGCATATAAAACTCATACAAGTAATATTGTGAGCTCTTCAGGAGTAATTGCATTACCTGCCTGATCATACTCAAGATGAAAGAGTGATCATTAAATGAATGGTCTATTGAGCAAGACACAATATCCAGGGCTGTTGAGTGGATGATGCCCAATGAACTGGCATTTTTATGAAAAAAAAATTCATCTTTCTCTGGGTGTTTTTGTGCATTCATTTTACCAAAAGGAATGAGAGAGCATAGAACACAGCTTAAATAGAGTAAGGGTTGGCTTATTCATATTTGACTGCACAGTTGACTTTTGAAAGTATATTTTCTTCATATACTTATAAAAATTCATGCCAAAAGGAAACATAATATTAAAATATTAGTATTGATAAAATTTGTGCCAAATGGTGAAAGAAAGCAAATACTGCAATACAGAGACTTTTAGAAAATGTCTGGAAATCTACCATAAATCACCATGCGTAATATTGCCTTGCTTCTACTGTTATGCTATAAGGTATTATCACTATACAATTAATAAGAAATAAGAGAAGTTTAAGTTTCTTCTATTCTTCCTTCGGACTATGCAAAATGTCAGAGGTGAAGAGAAAGTGTAGCTCAGTAAATCTGAGGAGATATTTTGGTATTGAATTAAAAAGATCATCACTTAGGAATATTGTGATTTTTTCAGGTGGACCACATGCCCACAACCCAAGTTGAATCAATGGAAAGAAAAGGCAATGTCACAGAGTTCATCCTGCTAGGTTTGACCCAGAATTCAGAACTGCAGAAAATTTTATTTGTTTTGTTTTTAACCACCTATTTGATCACACTGGCAGGTAACCTGCTTATCTCAGTCACCATCTTCATCAGCCCAGCCCTGAGTTCACCTATGTACTTTTTTCTGTCTTATTTGTCCATTATAGATGGCTTATATTCTTCTTCCATAGCACCCAAAATGATCTTTGACCTGATCTCTCTGGAAAACACCATCTCCTTCAATGGCTGCATGATCCAGCTCTTTGTTGAGCATTTCTTTGCTGGAACTGAGATCAACTTGTTAATGGTGATGGCCTATGATCGCTATGTGGCCATCTGTAAGCCTTTGCACTACATGTCCATCATGAGCCAATCTGTATGTAGAGTCCTTATGGGGATGGCTGGGATTTTGGGGTTCATTCATGGAGGAATCCAGACTTTGCTCATGATCCAGTTACCATTCTGTGGCCCCAATGTCATTGACCACTTTATGTGTGATTTGCTACCTCTCCTGGAGCTAGCCTGCACAGACACTCACACTTTGGGGCCCCTGATTGCTGCCAACAGTGGATCACAGTGTTTACTAATTTTTTGCATGCTAATTACTTCCTATATCCTTATCTTGCGCTCCCTGAGGACTCATAGCTCTGAAGGGCGTCGCAAAGCCCTCTCTACCTGTGCCTCTCATGTCACTGTCGTCATCTTATTCTTTGTACCTTGTTCATTCCTATATCTAAGACCAATGACTTCCTTCCCTGCTGACAAGGCTGTGACTGTGTTTTGCACACTCATAACTCCTATGTTGAACCCCTTAATCTATACGTTCAGGAATGCAGAAGTAAAAAATGTCATGAAGAAGCTCTGGGATAAAATTATGAAAAGAGATGATCAATAAATCTTGTGGTTGGAGAATTTAGGCAAACAAGGATCGTGATATTTTATAAACATTCTTTTCCCTCTGAACTGATTAAACTTGGGCTATTCTTGATACTTGCCAGCTAAATTTTTTTTTAGGAACTCACATAGAGTGCATCGAGCCGACATCCATTATGCACAATAGTCGTAGTGCCTAGAGTCCATGAAAATTTCAAGGGCCCATGAAATGTTTCAATTAAAAAAAATAAAATACAATATTTTATGTTTTTATGAAGGAATCATGTTCAAGAAGACATCTTATCCAGGTCATAAAAGTCACAACATAGCCCTGATTGTGGATATGGAACAGATCAACAGAAATATTTTGAATAGCTTTTATATCCAAAAATACAGACGGAATTGAATTTTATGCCAAAAGAGCAAACCATCTTTCATGAAATAGTTTTACAATAATAGGGAAAGAAATTTCAATAAGTTCTTTCATCAGAATATGCTTTTTTCCTTCTACCTGTTTATGTTTGAGAAGTTTTACATGTTCTTTTACCACAGCAGTAAAATATTTTTACAATTTGTAATTCAAAGAAGTGAGGATTTGCATACAAAGGTACTTTTTAAAAATTATATCACCAACATTCCTTGCAGTATATAATTGTATGAAAAAAAATTGGAAGAATATTTGTCTGATACAGAAGAAATACAACTGATAAGGCTTATACATTTAAGGCAGAAAATATCTGTACATTAAAGTCTTATTTTAAACACTGAGGAAAAGTAGACTCTGAAAACAATATAATTATTATAGGATATTACCAGTGATGAGAACAAATTTGTGTGATGGAGCTGGACAACGATGATCACGATTCTGTATTATAGAAAACAATCCTTACAAAGAACATAAGGAAATACTAAGAGATTCAGGACTAGATTCTTTGAGTCAGAGATTAAGTGATTTATATCAAATTTGGCTGATTTCTCATCTTGTCACTGGCATTAATCAGTCTTGTAAGCAAGTTGGAACATCTGTCTCCACCCTTTCATCTGTAAAAGTGAAAAATGATTCCTTACTTCCTTAAATGGTGAGATGTAACAGATCATGTTTGGAAAATGGCTCAGCTCAAAAATAAAGGGAGGTTGCTGGAACATAGTAGACCCTTCATAGATGTTAGCAGAGCACTTAATTTGACTTCTTATCCTTTTCAAGGTCGGTTTTCCAATGGTTCCTCTAGACTCCTCCCATGGCTTTGTGTCTAGGAACTCTTCACTCCATCAGTTTTATGTTTTTCTTATAATTTCCACTTCTCCCTCATCAAAACTAAGTGCAGATATAGATAAGGGTGTAGCTCCTGGTGAATTTAGGGACAAGGAGGGAGTATTTTCAGAATACCTTCCTTTAGAGTAGCTCTAAAGATGTATGTATCCACAAGTGTTTCACTTTTAAGTTTAAAAATACATGATGAGGAAGCAAATGTGGCATAAGCCACTGAGTACCTGCCTCCCAAATGGGAGGTCCTGGGTTTGATTCCTGGTGCCTCCTAAAAACAAACAAAAATACAACAACAAACAAACAAACAGACAAATGAAAAACAACGTAGAGGAACCAATGAGGCTCACGGTTGAGCACCAACTTCCCACATATAAGGTCCTGGTTTCAATCCCAGGCCACAGTACTTAAAAAAAAATACATCATAATACAATGAAGAGATACATAAACACATATTCTCGCCACCAATAAGCAACTATTCTTAAGTTTAGCAAGTGTGCTTCTAATGTGTACTTAGTTCATTTTAAATTTTATAATTATGTAACATAATATATGAATATATTGTCCTTTTAAAATTAGAATGTAAAAATAAAAATAAAAGACTGCTCTTCTCTTTTACTCATCACTGCCAGGTAACAATAATGTGAATTAAGTAGTAGTCTTCCAGTCCTTTAAAATATATCACCTGACATCATATACACGCACTCATTCAAAAAAGCACACATATGCAAAATATAATTTTGTTTCTTGTGTTGTCTTTTTCTGTTAATGTTATCGTGTTAGAGGAATAATTCAGCAACTTTTACACTCATTATTTGTTTTCAAGTTACATCTGTAGTAATAAATAGTCTTCCAGTTGATTTAAATATTTTACAGTAACCATCATATATGCCAGTTTCTATTTAAGCATTGCCTGTTGATAAATGTCTGATTGCTTCCATTTTTTTAATACTAGCAATTATATGATGAATATCATTGTATGTATTTCTATGTACACAAACATGAGGTTTCTATAAAGAGACATCTAAAAGCAAGCCAATCCATCATCCATATGGAATCTAAACCCCTCTCGATATAGAGGTGGAGTGGACATCACCATCCCAGGGTCCACAGGATGGAGGAATAGTATATGGATTAGAGTGGATTTACTGATATTGCACTATGGAACTATTGTGACTAGTAATGGAAAAAATTGTAGCATTGATGTGGAGAAAGTGGCCATGGTAGCTGCTGAGGGTAGGGAGAGGGAAGAAAAGATATGATGTGGGGGCATTTTCAGGACTTGGAGTTGTCCTGGTGGTACTGCAGGGACAGATGTTGGACATTGTATGTCCTGCCATGGCCCACTGGGTGGACTGGGGGAGAGTGTAAACTATAATATAAACTATTATCCATATGGTACAGCAGTGCTCCAAAATGTATTCACCAAATGCAATGAATGTATCATGATGATGAAAGAGGTTATTGATGTAAGAGGAGTTGGGGTGAGGGAGGTGGGGGTATATGGGGACCTCTTATATTTTTTGAATGTAACATTTTAAAAAAATAGAGAAAAAATAATAAAAATAAAAAATAAAAAAAATAAAAGCAAGCCAAAATTTATGTTTTTATTTTATTTTTTAGATAACAGCAATTATCTTTCCATGGTGATTATATTATTTCCAGCAATGTGCCAGTGTTCTTGGCAACACTTGATTTTGTCAGCTGTTTTAGTCATTGCCAAACTATTATGTAAAAATAGCATCTCATTCTTACTATAATTGGCATTTTCCTGGTTACTGTGGAGGTTGGGCATCTGTTAAAATGTTCACATAAAATGTAAGTTTCTTGTTCATATATTTACCTATACATCTATTGGTTGATTAAGTTATTTGCAAAAGTGCTGGATATATTCTGTTTATTTGCTGATATATAGTAGAAACTATCTTCTATTATGTAGTCACCATTGGCTACTAATTTAGCTTCATTCATGTTCTGTTTTTGTCATTTATAAATACTTTAGTAAATGCCCGTATTTGTCAATTCGTTTTGTTCTTTCTGTCTCACATAAGAAAGTTTAGTACATGACTATATTCTTAAATATTATATTCTAATAATTTTTAACAGGAATTTTTGCATTTATTATTTTAGGTATCTAATTTTATTTTAAACTGAAATGGCTTCACATTTTCTTATAGGACTGAGCCCAAAGTCCCATCAGTCATACATGTTTTTCCTTGATATAATGACTATGTACATTTCTCATCATTTTTGTATAGAGAATATTAGTTTATTTTTAATTATAGAAGTCTACACTGTTGAAGAGTGAAACCACTAAAAGGTATATGGTCAGATTTTATAAAACAATGGAAAAGATAGAATGAACAAGGGCATATATTTTAGAATCCAGAGCAATAAAATCCCTTAGAGTTTGAAACAGGAAGAGTTAGAAAAATTAGTAGGAAATGCCACTTTGCATTAGTAGCTGTCTTAGTTTGCCACAGGATTGTCGATGCAAAGTATCAGCAATGGGTTGGCTTTTATAATGGGAATTTTATTAGGGGAAGATCTTACCATTCCAAAGATGTGTAATGTCTAAATCCAAGAACCATCAGAGGGTCTTTCTAACCAAAGCAAGCTACTGGTGATCCTGTTGTCCTGCCATATGGTGAAGCAAGATGGTGGCCAATCTTTGCTGAAGTCCCTGTATCTCCTTCCAGAATCTACTGTCTTCTCCAGCTCAGCTGTGGGTGACCAGGTATTGTCTCTTTTTGGGTCTCCTCCCTCAGTCTTGGCTCTCTGCTTTCTTCCTGAGTTCAGCTGTGGAGGATCAAGTATATGTCAGGACTCATCTCCTCAGCCTTGAGCTGCAACATGGGCCCACTGCTCAGGGAACTCTTTCCATGCCTGTGTGTTCAGCTGATTCCAGACTCTGGTGCCTCTTTCAGCCTCTTTGGGGCTTCTCTGTTTTCCTGCAGTCCTCACTCTCCCATTGAATGATCAGAATGGTGGCTTCCTTCTCTATGTCTCTATCTATGTGTCTCTGTTTATATAAAGCTCCAGTAAGATGGCAGAGACTGCGTAATTCCTCACTAACATTGTCCAATCAAAAGGGCCTCACACCCATAGGAAAAGATTAGTTCAAGAACATTATCTATTTCATTTTCGTATTCATAAAAGAAATTCAAACAATTACAGTGGCAATACAAGTAAACTATTCTATCTGAGGGCAGCATATATTTCAAAATTAATTAAGATAGAAAAGGAAAAGATTATCATTGAAAAATCTTTTTATGAGATTAACATAAGAATGCCAGCCAAAATATGCTGTTTGTTTACTATGTGTCTGCAACTGGACTAAGAACTTTACATAGATTACTCAATTTAATCTTACAATACATTGAGCTATGTATAAACTTTATCCTTCCTTTAGAGAAGGACATTGCAGGCTTCTAGAGGTTTGGTCAAGTATTCATTTTTATGTCATTAGTACATGTGGGAAATCAAATTCAGGTTCAGCTTGCTCCTTTTTCAGAGGCAGAGCACTTATCCTGCCTGCTACAATACAGCAGCTACACAGAAACCAGACAATGTCTTGAGAAGGACTTAAGGTCAGGCCTGGATGTACTTCGTGCTGCCATATATGGCTAAGAATGAGGTTATTTGCTCTACATTGTATTTATCTGACATTTCTACTACCAAGTTAATTATCACACAGATCCAAATTATACCTACATGGATTTCTATTTAAAGATCAAGACAAGAGAAGAAAAATAATACTGAAGTTTGGTTTAGGCACATCAAAGCTATATAATCTTGACTAATACGTTAGTCACATCAGGAGACCCATTTCCTTACCTGTAATATAGGGACAATAATCATTCATGGCATAGCTATTTCATAGAGGTGTTTGATAATCAAGTTATGCACTTGATGTAAAAATTCTAAATTATATCAATGGAGATGAAAGGTGTGAAAAGATGGGAAAGAGTTATTTAGGGTAATAAAATGAGTCTTGGGTAGTTCTGTTTTAAAAAATGCAGTCATTTATTACATGATTCATCATTCATTATCCACCTAAATTTCTTTTGGCATGAAGAGCATTCCGGTGATGTAATTTACCTCTTCATTTCTCAGAGTATAAATGAATAGATTTAATATGGATGTCAGGATACCATAAGACAAGAATGGCTTTTTTTTTTCTATACATACTGGGATACTGGGTGCGTATAGTAAATATACAGGGCACAAAAAACTTGGCAACAGCAGAGAGTGGGATCCGCAGGTATAAAAGGCTTTGCATCTCCTCTCTGAACTGTAGTACCTCAGGGAGCACAGGATGACAATATAGGAAACAGCCAGCATGAGGAAGTTAATCAGATAGATCACACTCCATTGGTGACCACCAGCAGATCAATGGCATTTGTTTTGGTGCAGGCAACCTCCAGCAAAGGGTACAAGTCACAGATGAAATGATAGGACCACAGAAGGGCAACAGAAGAATGAAAAGAAGCTGAACCAATGCTTGTAGGAAGCCTCCTAGTCACACCACCTCTACCAGCAGGGCACAGAGATGTCTCTTCATGATGGTCATGTGGTGCAGTGGTCTGCAGAAGGCCATGGAGCGTTTATAGGCCCTCTCTGTGAGCAGGATGATTTCAACATCTCTGAAAAAAGTGGGCTCCCAAAAACCTAGTCATATAGTCTTCATAAGGGTTGGCTCTCCCCTCATGCAAGGAGTCAGTAATAAGTTTAGGGGCAAGAGAGGAAGAGTAGCATGTGCCAATAAAGGACAGGTTGGTCAAGATACGCATCGCAGTAGTCAGGGTGGGGGAGGTGTTGGAAGTGATGGTGATCACAATGAGCCTGTTTCCACAAAATGTGAGCACATAGATGACCAAAAAGACTGCAAAGAGAATTCTATGTACATCCATGTTCATCAGATATCTAGGATGAAAAATTCTGTGATATTGTGTGGTAGTCTAATAGATAACAAGAGCCCTAGGAATATGAAGATACTGTTTTACCTCTAAAGTTGAGAAAGTAGCATAATTGTAACAGAAGTAATTTGGGTGTTGGGGGTGGGCACGTCGCAAAATTTTTTAGCCACATTTACTTTCTTGTCTAGCCGCTTCTCTGTCAATACCTTCTGTTCCAAAATTCTTGAATCAATGTATCCTGTTAATCACATTTTTTCCCTTTTCTGCATAGGGAAAATACTTCTATTCAAAGACTACTGGTACCTCTGTGGTCTACAGGGAGGATTCAAAGTAAGAATGGTTGATGAGCATCAATGAAAGAGTCTATTAAATGATTATTTTCCCATTCTGTACATAAGGGAAACTTCTGTGGAATGCATAGAACAGAATCTCTTTCTTAAACAGCTATTAATTATAATCTTATCTGACAAAATATTCCTACCCACCCTTTATTCTCCTGGAGAATTAAGTAAACATCTGTGCTTATTTGGGTTTGGATTAAAGTAATCACTGTCACTATCCCCAACAACTCATCTTTTTCTTATAAACATAGGTCCTCTTTTCTTCATTAAAAGATTTTCGGTCCTGCCATGTAACAGAATGGAGAAGGTACAAACAGCTAAATTGCTGTGGAGAACTGGACCATTAGTCTGATAGTTTACAGATAACCTCGGGTAGGGAGCTGAGTCTGATAGAGGAAGCCCTGATAGATAAACCCTATGCCAGCCTGCAGCTGAGCTCAGGGAGAAGGTTGGCTTCAAGAAGAAGAGGAAGCCCAGAGGGGAAGGCTGAAGCCCAGTAGAAATTACCTGCCATCTTGCTTCAACCCGTGGCAAGCTGACATTGGTGAGAAAGCACCTCTAATATTACTTTGAGTTTGGATTTTCCAAGGACTTGGAACTGTAAGATTTTACCTTAAATAAATAACCTTTATAAAAGTCAACAGATTTCTGGTACTTTGCATTGGCACCCATTTGGTGGACTGATACATTTGTCTTTTTGTGTCTGGCTTAGTTCATTCAACACAATGTCCTCAAGCTTCATCCATGTTGTTGGATGCATCTTGATTCATTTATTCTTACAGCTGAATAGTATTCCATCGCATGTATATATCACATTTTGTTTATCCATTCCTCTTTTGGTGGATCCTTTGGTTATTTATGTTTTAGTCATTGAGAATAATGCTGCTGTGAACATCAGTGTGGAAATATCATTTCCTGTCCTTGCTTTCAGTTCTCAATATATTTCTAATAGTATGATTTCTGGATCATACAGCAGTTCTATATTTATTTTCTTGAGGAACCTCCAAAAGGCACTTGTGGTGCCAATCTACATTCCACCAACTGTGAAGGAGTGTTCCTATTTCTCCACATCTTCTTGACATGTTCCTATTTTTCCACATCTTCTCCAGCACTTGTAGTTTTTTGTTTCTGCAATAATGGATATTCTATAAAGTGTGAAATTATATCTCAGTGTAGTTTTGATCTGTATTTCCCTAATAACTAGCATTGCTGAACATTTTAATGTGCTTTTTTGAAGCATAGGCCCTCTTAAATTAGTAAATCCTCCAAATTTTTTAGGAGTTGATGCTTGGCATGATGAGAATTAAAGCAGAGTCATTAAATTTTAAGAGAAAAGAAGTAAATATAAAAAGTGAAGGACAGAAGATTTTTGTGATGACAAAGAAGCTTCTTCCCTATCATCTCACCAAGCTTTGCTCCAAGAAGACAATTACAGCTTCTGCATGTGGCAGGTCTGGTGGAGCACTGTTCAGAATATATTATATCCAAGAGCACACACTACAGTAATAAGAGAAAACATCTATGCAGTATTCAATCTTTGCCAAGTGCTCTTTTAACTTGTTTACATAGATCAGATTTTTAAATCTGCACATTATCCCTATGAAGTAGACAAAATTTTCCCAATTTTGTAGGGTAAGAGGATGAGACACAGATTTACCTATCACTCAGATAATACGTTTAGAGCTGGAGTTTGAAACTATGCATTCTGGCTCCAGTGCCTCTTTGCCTCCCTACTACACTATCACTACATCTCAGAGAAAGCCAGCTCCTTTCTCTGCAATTTTCTTACTGTGTAACTATCAACCTCTAAAAACTTCAATTTCCTTATCTTTAAAATTAAAATGAGAGTAGTGCTACACCTTGAGGTTGCATAGAACAGTAAAGGAAATGCACACTCAGGTGTTTGCACAGAGTCTGGCAGTGATAAACATTCAATAAATGTCATCTCTGCTTATTATCATCATCAATACCATGGGCAACAAATTCTTAATGTGGATGAGGGAGCCAAGTAACAAATTGTATGAGATCAGGAAAAAGTAGGTATTGATATGAGTTTAACTTTCCATTAAATATGAAAAATTCCATAATAATTATCATTCTTCAGGACATGAGAGACTGTAAAATTTAATTAGTATGAGTGTTACACAGTGTAGCCAAATAATGAGTTTCATTCTCACAAATAAAAAATGTTAAAGTAAATCATCTTTGTGATGCAAACTTGTTGGAGCATAAAGTAAATTAATTGTAAAAAAAATTATCAAGGAAATAAAGTCTGCTTAAGTTATTTATAAGAACAAAAATTATTTTGAGAAAATTAATAAGAAATTTGAAAACTATTACACTTCGTTTTTATTTTAAGTACATTTTATTTTTATTCAGCTAAAAAGAACACAGCAACAAAAACTTACATTGACAGAATATGATGATAATGACAGGTAACAAGTTGTTGTTTTCTTTCTTTTCTTTTTTTAAAAACTTCTTAACATCATGTTATAGTGGACCTGGAAGCATTCCTAAAGGATCATCTAAGGCATCTCCAACCATTTCATACCATATTCAACTTTTTCCTATGAATAAAATATGGGAAGAAATTCTAATTGTTACTGGATTTTGTCTAGGTTCATGACTATGCTACAGAAATGAATTTAAAGAGCACATCAGGTGAGTGAGGCCAGTAAGTTATTAAGGTAGGGAGGGAAGAGAAATGGGAGAAAATAACAGATCATGGGTCCCAGATAGAGAGGGAAGGGGCTGAAGAGTGATAAAGTGGGCTAATTTACAGACTACAATTTCCTATTATAGATGATAAATCCTCATGTTTACTTACATGTTGATCCATGCAGGGGAGAAGGTGGCCAGAATCAGGACCCAAAGGCAACAGAGAGCATTTAGAACTTACACCTGCTTTTTGAACTGTTAATTATTCTACCCTTTTGCTAATGGTCTCGTTGGAGTCCTAGCTGTTTATTGTTTTGATTGATTACCCCACCCATCAATCCCCTGGGAGGGTCCTTGGGTAATATCCAGGGCTTCTCCTGGCTTCTGGAGGAAATCTTGTTCTGAGTGGCAGAATCTTGTGGGGGTTGGGGGAGTCTTCCTGCAGCCATCTTGGGGATATTGATGTCAATGTGCACGCTCTGCCAGGTTCTAGATCCATTTATTGATTCTTTATTATACAGCTGGTGTCATTCCCCCCTCAGAAAGTTTACACCTTTATTCTTAAAGAGGTGCTGAAGGGAAATGGTCATTTTTCTGTAGCTACTTCCTCCTGGTTTGAGGCATTTGGCCCTACCTGACAAGCTGTAAAACCTTCTTACTATTCTATCTCAGTTGGAGGAAGATGGATCTGGCATCCTGAGCAAAAGCCAGAAGAGGTCCCCATATGGCTAATAAGATGTTGATTCTGGAAGAAATTAATTTGATTAGAATTTTGAGAAAATGTGGTCTCACTAAGAGGATACTGGACCACGAAAGTAGAAAAGGTTGGGTGTCCATGAAGCCTTCATTTTCCCAAAGTTGGAGGGAAACCTTATTCTTCCCTGAGTTATTTTATGCTGTTGGTTAACTCTAGGAAGGGATAACAATAGGCAATGGGTTTAGGTATAAATTGCCAATCCCAGTTCCTAAGGAGGGGAGAAGAATGAGAGGAGGTATTGCCCTTTTAGTTATAATCTAGGGAAAAATTACAGGAAGTGAAAATGGACAAGATTTTTTTAAGGGGTGTCTGATTTGCTCTCCCCTAGCAATAGTCGTTTGGGCTAGAGTTAGAGGGAGCAGCTGACTTTGACATAGATACTATTTAACTTTTTCTCTCAAAGAGGTATTTCAGGCCGTTCAATGACTGGCATTCGTACATCCCATCAGGTGCTTCTGGTGAGCTCACAACTCCAAGTCCTAAAAATGCCCCCACATCACATATCTTCTCCCTTCTCCCTGGCCTCAGAAACTTTCATGGCCACTGTCTCCACATAAATGATACAGTTTCTTCTATTGCTAGAGTCGAAATAGTTCTATAGTAGAATACCAGTGAGTCAACTCGAATCCATATTTTATTCCTTAATCCTGTGGACCCTGAGTTGGTGATGTTCACTCCACCTCTAAATCAAGAGGGGGCTTAGATTCCACATGGCTGATGGATGAGATTCTCCTGCTTGCAGTTGTAGACACTCTTGGTTCCCTGGCATGATGGTGGACAATCTTCACCTCCCTGTTAGCTGACCTGGGCAAGTCCAATTAACCAAAGAAAACACTTCCAAAGTTCAAAAATGAACTTTTTAGTACTTTGCTTCTGATTTCTACACTTTTATCATGAAGATGTTAATTAGCAGGTATTTTACTTTAGCAGTAGAGGAAAAACTACTTCCATTTTAGAAATGAAAACTGAAGATTTCCAATGGAATCAAGATAATTTTTCATTATCACCACTTGAATATGCACATTGAGGTGGCTTCCAGACAGGTTTCACTGCTATGAAGTTACTTTTTGCTGTTAATATCAATTTAGGTTTCTAGTTATTAATAGCCTCTTGAAACTAGCCTTTGACGATGCAGTTTTGCATAAGTACAAATACCAGTAGGACAGGAGAGAGGGTTGTCTCAAGTTTGTTTTCCCCTGAGCCATAGGGGCAGAAGCTGTTATGAAATAACCATAAGCAAAGGCAAGGATGAGGCTAGGCTTGAAGTAACCATAAATAAAGGTAAGGTCAGTTTAGAATTTACACTTAGAATCATAGGTTTAGGGTAAATCTATCCAGTTTATATTTTGTTATAATTTTTCTGCTGTTTTATAATATAAAGGCATCTATAAATGATTTTAACTCTTAGTTACTGTTTCTAGTAAGCTTTTACTTTAAAGGGAAATAGGTACCTTTATTAACTAAGTCACAGGAAATTTACTAGTAAAAACTTTGTGAAGTTTCTCTGCTTTTCTAGCAGTTGAATCAATTCTATTTGTGATTTTTGCATTCGATCCACTTGCAAGACAGTATTGACATTTAAAGAGGTTACCTCAGTACATTCAGTGGGTTATGACAGGATATATAATGTCCAGCATCTATCCCTGCAATATCATTTAGGACAATTCCAAGTCCTGAAAATGCCCCCACATTTCATCTCTTCTTCCCTCTCCCTGCCCTCAGCAGCTACTGTGGACACTTTCTCCAGATCAATGCTACAGTTTCTTCCATTACTAGTCACAATAGTTCTATCGTGGAATACCAGTAAGTTCACTCTAATCCATATTTTATTCCTCCATCCTGTGGACCCTGTGTTGGTGATATCCACTCCATCTCTATATCGAGAGGGACATTATATAACCTGCCATAACCCACTGAATGTACTGGGGGAGAGTGTAAACTACAATGTAAACTATAATCCATGTGGTGCAGCAGTGCTCCAAAATATATTCACCAAATACAATAAATGTGTCAGAATGATGAAAGAGGTTATCTATATGGGAGGAGTTGGGGGGGTTGGGGTTTGAGTACATTGGAACCTCTTATATTTTTAATGTAATTTTTTTTTGTGATTTATGTATTAAAAAAGACAATTTAATAAAATAAATAAATAAAAAGTAAAAAAATAAAATAAGGATTACCTTTTGCTGCTATCCAATTTGTAACAAGTGAACCCCAAATCTGATTTTCTAAGTTCAAGAAAACTGACAAAGCTAAACACAGATTTCAAAGTTGAACACATAGTTAAGCACAGATTAAAACAAAAGAGAGAATTTTATTCCTTTAGCATTTCTAGGAACTGTTTGATTTTAATTGATGGCACATGAGGTTTCTTATTTTCCAGGAAGGTTTGGTAATCTGTCTGGATCTCGGCTTCTATTCACACCTTTTATAAGCACGACTGAGTTTAAACTGATGGAATTTTGAGGTATATTTCCTCATTTCCTTAAGGAGACATGACATGAGGTTTCTGAGCCTCAGATCTATCTGTCCTCTTTTCTTACACTAGTTAAACTGGAATTCAGGGTTACATACATAGGCTGCTCTTAGCTGTACTGTGGGCATGTAGACCAGCAGAAGGCAGAATTTCCTGATTCTTGATAAGATACTCCTATGGGGAGTTCACTGGTATAATAGAGACTGCACCCATTTTTCTAGGAAGAATGAAGAAGCACTTTTTAGTTGACTGATTTAGCATCCTGGAGTCCAAGAATGACTAAAACATTCACTATTCCACATAATTTGGAGCTGATGCTCTGTTCTCAGCATTCTGAGAATTTTAAATTTCAGAGCTTTGCCTATAGGTGTCCCTCTGGGTGATCAAGGTACTGGAGGATATCTGATTAAATTCTGGAGAGCAAACCAATGCACCCAAGCCTACTTGGTGGGAGACACTTTGAGCAGTTACCCTAAATCAAAGTGCCTGAGATAAGTCTCAGGGGGTATTTGGCTGCTCTCTGAATTGAAGGGCCCCAGGAATGGGGGCCATTCAGAGTTTACTGCTTTGGTTCTTGGTACCCCTGACATTTTAGGGTCCAATGCTAACTGCACTGTTACCCAAACAGAAGCACCTGAAATCTCAGGGGACATTTGGCTGCTGTCTGATTCCTGTCACCCCAGGTATCACAGACTCCCTGCTGCTGGGCATTTCCAGGGCTGTTCTGGACTTGGAAGACAGACAAAATAGATCAGATACCTGTCAAGCTGAATATTGCTCCCTCCTGGATAAGGGGCAAAACTTCTTCCTCCTATTTTTCCAGAGATCTTTGATACAATCCTAGTTCTATGACTTTACTGTCTGGTGCTTTCCCAGTTAGACCAGCCATCAGAAGGCCATTAAGTGATTAAAGATCAATTGTTCTAACAGGCCTTTGGGCCCTGAGGCTATCACTTCCTTGCTAGCAAAAGCATTTTCAGTTTTAGAGTTTTAAGATATTCCAAAACATTGTAACACAAACCTGCAAAGAGAAATTCAGTAGCAAGAAGTATGGAGGTAAAACATGGATAAAGGTCAATTATCCAAGGGTGTCCTGGCCTGTGATTACCCTGGGGATGGGAACTCCCATGGCATCCATTTTGGCACAGCCCACGAGTTTCCCATTTCATCCTAGACCAGATGTGAAAGGCAGGCTTACAAAGGCATGGACCTGCTGGGAAGGGCAAGCCCCCAGTCTCAATCATTGCTTTGCTGCTGCTGATGGGACAGGGTGGGAGAAGGCAATGAAAGCCAGACCTGAGGTCAAAGTCACCAGTTGCTAAAAGGGCTTGAAAAAGAAGCTTCCTAGTGCCCAGTACTTGCTGGGGAACTTCTGTCTTGGCAGGGCCATGATTTGAGCCAATGCCCTAAGCCCCAGCTGTCCTGGTTGGGGTCAGATCTCACAAACATGTGTGAATAGCATGAATGCTGAAATCCCATGCCCTAGTCTATTCCATCCTGGAATTATGTCTTGTGGGGGCTTGTAGGTGAACATTTTTAGAATAGATAACCAAAGGAAGGCATTAAACAGGCTGTAGGTCATTGTTTCACTCAACAATTACCCCCTGGCTGTGGCTTGCCAAATATGTTACTAGATTTTTGACAATGTTCTTGACTATGTTGCAGAAATGAATTTCAAGAGCACATCAGGTGAGTTAGACCAGTAAGTTATTAAGGGAGGGAGAGAAGAGAAAGGGGAGAAAATAACAGATCATGGGTCCCAGGTAGAGAGGAAGGGGATAAAAAGTGATAAAGAGAGCTGATTTACAAACTACAATTTCCCATTACAGATTATAAATCCCAGGTTTACTTGCATGTTGATCCATGCAGGGGAGAAGGTGGCCAGAATAGGGGTCCAAAAGCAAGAGAAAGAGAGTGTGTGTTTAGGTCTTGCACCTGCTTTTTGAACTGTTAATTATTCTACCCCTTCGTTAATGGCCTAGGAGGAGTCCTAGCTGTTCACTGTTTTTTTTGATTACCCTACCCATCAATCCCCTGGGACAGTCCAATGATAAAGTCGTTGGTGAATATCCAGGGTTTCTCCTGGCTTCTGGAGAAAATCTTTTTCTGAATAGCAGAATCTTGTGGGGATTGGCAGGGTTCTTCCAGCAGCCATCTTGGGGTTATTGATGTCCATGTGGACTCTCTGCCAGGTTCTAGACCCATCTATTTATTCTTTATCTTACTAGGTGGCTTCATAATTGCTTTTTACTTGGAAGAAATCCATGTTAATATCTTTTGTATTGTGAGGTTAATTAATACCCTTTCCTCCTCCTTCTCCTTATTTGTCAAATAGAGCAAAAAAGCAGGTTGATCTAGCCAGCAACATTTTCCTCAGGCCCAGAGCTAAGAGTGTGTTAAACATGTTCCTGAAACCAGGTACCCATATAAAGCTCTAAACTTTGACTTCTCAAATTTGAGGCTGTCCCTACACAAACCCACTCCCCTCTGCTGTATTGACTTTATAATTCCATATCCCCTGAAAGGACATGTGGTACCTCCAAGCAGGCAACAGCCAGGTACTGTAAGTTTTAAAGCATGTCTACTCCTGCTGGTAGCTTCTTTGATGCAGCTTCTTTGCAATATTGAAATATCCAGTCAACCTCCCTGGGCTTGACCTTCCAGTGTTAAACTGGCATAGTTGACAGGATATTCCACAGATTCCTAACAGTAGTAGTGCTATGGAAAGCATGCCTATTGCAGGGAATTCTGTGGGGGAAATCCCACTCTTAATTAGGAAATCTGCAGGGGAAATCCTGCCTTTTATTGGGAAGTCTGTGGGGGAAATCCCGTAGTGGCCCCATTCCACTATATGGTAAGGGCTGACTCAACTCATAAATAATGGGGGACCATATGAGATTTAGGGTTTGCTCAATATACACCCATGAGATTAAATCAGCTGGAAAAGAAAATTGAGGAGAAAAATATGTAAAGAAAAAGGACAATAGGTGCTCTGACTGCTGCTGTTGCATGGCAACTTCTTACTGCTTTATAAGAGACAAAGTTAAACAATTAGCTGCCAAAGTGAAAATGCGGTGATTTGAGGAATAATTAAAATTAGAATGCTCTCTCCATTTAGTGATAGGTACCCCTGAGCAACTAGACAAAAAGGGATAGTGATTCAGATGTAGAAACTATAAAATAATATTTAAGTCATGTGAAATTTTATGTGCAAAGGAAGGCTAAATCATGGCTATAACATGAAGCCAGAAGGAAAGCTAAATAGGGCACTGATCAATGAAACCATACTTGTAAGAAAATATTCTGCTAAAGAGTTGAGATAAGGAAAACATTCAGTGCAGAGCTCTGCAAACCCCCTGATGCCTGAATGATGTGGCTGTGGACTAGTGAAACTGGAAAAGTAGAAAAATTTAGCAACATTAATAGTCTGTGTTTGTTTCCATGTTAATTCTGATTGGGCCTGAATTGCCATAGTGATAAAATTAGTGCTGTTAAAGTTTAGTAAATTTTGACTTGGACAACTCCAGGAAAGTAAGAAGAAACAAAGTAGAAGAATGATAGCTTTTGTAAGCCTGAAATTAAAAGTATATTACAAAACTGAAAGCCTGTAATACTTTTGTAAACTGTGGAAGAGTTTAAATAGGATGTTACTTTGACAATGTTTAAAGTTTTAGTCACTTTATATTTTGATCAGAATTTTTATCAGAGTGTATAAAAGAACTTTCAGTTTTAAATCAATAGCTTAATCCTGAATTTCAAGCCTAAGTGTACTCCTAAAGAGTAGTAATAGAACATGTGCTAAATGTCTGTTTGAGTAAACAGCTAAATTAGTGCTTAACTGCATTTATACTGCTCAAGTATTGTTAAGTGATTGATGATTACAAATAAAAGTGTTTCCAAGAAATAGCTTGCATATTACAGGCAACATAAATTCCAGAGAAGATCTTTAAAGCAGTAAAAATCAGAGATGTGAAATGATGGTGTGTTAGAAAACAATCCTACCAAAGGAGGAAGAATTATCAGTCAGATTAGTGAGATTTATGTTTCTGTTGGTGTCTCTGAACTCATTTTGTGTTTGCTTGTTCAGTGTATATTTTGATACCTCTGGATGGTGTTATTAAAGTAACAATGAAAATTCTTAAAAGAGCTATTTTCAAATGGCCAAAAAAGTTAAGTGAGTCTTATATTGTTAGATGAGCATTGACATTAATAAAATAAGTAAGCATTATATGTAAATCTTTAAGATAATGAAAACGGAAAGTTTTTGGCTAATGAAACTATTACAAATATCTTATTTTTAGAAATTGTTTTTGTCTAAATTGAAACGAATACTTTTTTTTTCACAGAACAGAATGAGGGATATGAAACTTAAAATGGATATAGAAAGAAATAAAAGTTTTGTGGAAGTGAATTCATAGTCAATGCTAAGTTTGTTTAGGGGAATGTGTTTTGTCCTAAGATAAGATGGCTGGTTTTCATAAAATCAGGGTAGAAATATGTAAGAGAAGGCTTGAATGAATACAAAAAGTTGTAGAAGGTATTGTAGAAGACAGCATTAAGCAAGGGAATCTATTTTGTAAAGGTGAAGTTCGTAAGAGATGGGGATCAGTTTAGTTTTCATATAGAGGTAATATAAAGCAGGGAGAAAAAATATTAATTAATGTAACCTGCCAGCATATTGCCTCAGTCTCCCACTTCCAGGTTAAGCAGAAACAAAGGAAACTAGCTTAAGCTAGTCCTATAGCCAATAAAAAGATGCAAAAGAAAAAGCTAAGTCAATTTCAATTCAGCACTAAATTCCATTCCTTATTTGGCAAAGGAGCAGGTAAAATCCAAAATGGTTGGAATGTGATGAGGGAAACTGTTAATTAAAAACTGGAGGAATTGTGTGGGAAAGGTAGACCTCTCAGATGGGCTGTAACCTCTGAAGTATCCAATCATGGGGAAACAGGGGAGGGTTAGCATGCTAGGCTTAGGGGTATACACTGTATCATATTCCTTTGTTCAGGGCTCCAGCCACATTTTTTTGTTGTGCACCCCTTCTTGCAAGATTGGGAATAATTTTTTTTCTTCTCCACAATCAAATGAGCCTTATTTTCTTCTGGAAGATTTCTTTCTTAAATATGAAGTAGCTACATACAGCATATGTTGTTATGGATAGTTATAAGAAGTTTGTAAAAGCATTGTCTAAACTGAAATATTTAAATAGCTAATTTTAGGAAGCCATTATTAAATAGAACAACAATATGTAACTTCATAACAGGGAAACCTCAATCTGTATATTAAAGTAGTGGTAGGGGGAATATAATCTTGATTCCATTGGGAACTTTAGGTTTTTATAAGATAATGGAGAAAATATTGCCCCCTCTACTGCTAAAATAAAACAACTGTTAATTAATGGAATCATGGGAAAGGCATAAAAGTAAAAAGTGAAGTAATAAAATAGCTAAATTCATTTGATATGTTATAAGTTGAACAAGAAGTGTTTTAAAAATGTCAGAGAAACAATCTCTCCACCTGGGAATCAAGAGGTGCATGCTTTACCTCACATTCCTCTGATTTTCTCCACCTCTGCTGATGAAGCTGCCCTGTCCCTTCATACAAAGAATGGCCAATGGGGGGTTGCCCCGGGGTGGTAACTGGAAATAGATTATTATGAATTAACAAAATAATACCACTGCTATGTACATCAGTTCCCAAAGTTCTAGTTTATTATTAGAAATTAGTACCTAGGTATGTCTCTATCACTTTGTTTCAAAACTTGCTAAGGCTTTCTTAGGTATCTCCTTAGGGAAGTCAGGCCAGCTTTCACTGACCTTCATGTGGGAAGGCCAACAATGGATTTTACAGTGCTTCCCCAGGCTATATGCTTAGCCCAACCATCTGTCTTGACCTGGTGGCAAAGGATCTGGAAGTCTGTGGCTATAAGCCTATTTTATGTTGATATTATGTTAACCAGTAATTCTCTGTCAGAATTAGAAGAAGCATCAGAGACAGTGGTCCTTATCTTAAAAGCCTGGGATGGTCCAACTCCATCACACTCAAGAACACAAATTCCAAAGCAGGGCCCACTGACAAGCACTGAACTACAGAACCATCTGCCATGACCGTAGAACCTGTGTGTCTCTGTAGCCCTCAGGATCACCAGTACCTGGGGTTGTATCTACTTTGGCTGTCTCTGGGGTCCTGCTGAGGCATGCATAAGCGTGATGCCTCTGATGACCTTCTGACTCTTTTTTGAAGATTCAGATGGGACCTTCCTTCACATTTCCTCTTTCACTTTTACTGAGCCAGAGGTTGGCACTGGAATGGGTGTATACTCAGGAGACTTGAATCTCTGGACTGGCCATTTGCCAGCTGGGTCCTGAACTTCAGCAGAGTTGCAACTACTACTCTCTGGTTCATTGGACTTACCCAGATCAGCTAACAGGGAGGTGAAGATGGTCAACCACCATACCAGGGAAACAAGAGTGCCTACAACTGCAAGCAGAAGAATTGCATCTGTCAACTATGTAGGATCTAAGACCCCTCTATATATAGAGTTGGAGCGGACATCACCATCCCAGGGTCCACAGGATTGAGGAATAAAATATGGATTAGAGTGGACTTAATGGTATTCAACTATAGAACTATTGCGACTACTAATGGGAGAAATTGTATCATTGATGTGGAGAAAGTGGCCATGGTAGTTGCTGAGGACAGGGAGAGGGAAGAACAGATTAATGTGGGGGCATTTTCAGGACTTGGAGTAGTCCTAAATAATATTGTAGGGACAGATGCTGGACATTATATATATACTGCCATATCCCACTGAATGGATTGAGGGAGAGTGTAAACTACAATGTAAACTATTATCCATGAAGTGCAGCAGAGCTCCAAATTGTATTCACTAAATGCAGTGAATGTGCCACAATGATAAAGAGGTTGTTGATGTGGGAGGAGTGGGATAGGGTGGGGTGTGGGGTATATGCGAACCTCATATATTTTTTAAAATTTTTAATTTTTATTTATTTATTTTTATTTTAATTTTTTTATTTATTCATTTTTTTAAAAAAAATTACATTAAAAAAATATGAGGTCCCCATTCACCCACCCCACCCCCACCCCACCACTCCCCCCACAGTAATACTCTCCCCCATCATCATGACACATCCATTGCATCTGGTGAGTACATCTCTGGGCATCGCTGCACCCCATGGCCTGTGGTCCACACCATAGCCCACACTCTCCCACGTTCCATCTAGTGGGCCATGGGAGGACATATAATGTCTGGCAATTGTCCCTGGAGCACCACCCAGGACAACTGCAAGTCCCGAAAATACCTCCACATCTCATCCCTTCTTCCCATTCCCCACACCCAGCAGCCACCATGGCCACTTTTTCCACACCAATGCCACATTTTCTCGATTATTAATCACAATAGTTCATGAATAGGATATCATTAAGTCCACTCTAATCCTTCCTGTATTCCTCCTTCCTGTGGACCTTGGCTTGGTTGTGTCCATTCCACATCTATGTCAAGATGGGGTTTAGATTCCACATGGATACTGGATGCAATCCTCCTGCTTTCAGTTGTAGGCACTCTAGGCTCCATGGTGTGATGGTTGACATTCTTCAACTCCATGTTAGCTGAGTGGGGTAAGTCCAGTAAATCAGAGTGTAGGAGCTGAATTCTGTTGAGGCTCAGGGCCTGGCTATCATATTGTCAGTCCAGAGATTCAAATCCCCTAGATATATCTTAAGCCCCAGCACCAACTACAATTCCAGTAAAATAACAGGAAAGTCTTGTGAAAAGAGATCCCATCTGAGTCCAGCTCCATCACGCAGAAACACTAGCTCCAAAGAAGGGCCAACTGGCCTGGCAGTGAACCCCATCTGCCATGACCATAGCACCTGTGGGTCTCTTTAGCCCAAAAAGGACCAATACCTGGGGTTGTATCTACTTTATCTGTCTCTGAGACTCTGCTCAGGTGTGCATAAGGGCAATCCTTCTGACAACCTCCAGATTCTTTTTTAGAGACTCATAGCCATATAAACTCATTTGTCCTTTCCATTTCCCCCTTACTTTAGGTCAAACAGCATTTTTAACTCCTGTTATTATATGTAGACAGGGATATTCTGCTGGTCTGCGTTGAACCTTTAATTCAAGGTCATTTTATAGTTACGTCATCAGCTGGTACTTGGTAGTGATCCCTCAGTGCCAGGGAGGCCCATCCCCAGGTGTCATGTCCCACACTGGGGGGAAGGCATTACATTTACAGGCTGAGTTTGGCTTCAAGACTGGCCACATTTGAGTAACATGGAGGCTGTCAGGAGGGAACTCTTAGGCACAGTGCTGCTCTAGGCCTTGTTCTTATTTCAGGTGTGTAGGCTCACAAGCATAGTCATTAGTATCAGGGGCTCACTGTTGGACCCTCATTCCTTCCTGGTCCTTACCATTGCACATGGGGGACTGCTGCTGCTCCCCTAGGGACCACGACAGAGCCCCCAGGGCCAGGAACTCAGTACCCCCCCAGCTGTTGTTTTTAATTGTTTCCACTATGAGTATATCCAAACATTTCCATGCACCCTCAACACATGCCCTGTATAACTCCCAGTCAACCATCTATTGCCTGTCAATAACATCCTATACCAGTATTCCTCCGCTGCATTGTTGAACCACTCTGTGATCCAAAACATCCTGAAAAGTGAAGCCCAATATAATGTCAGGTTCCTTACTAGTAAATTGGAATATAGTGATGAGTTTAAATGTTACGTATAGAATACATATTGATTTGGAAAAATTTTACATCCTATCTTTTTCTTTTCTTTTTTCCCCTAATTATTGAGCTTCTCTTCACAAGAGCCTTAGATCACAGTAATTCATATATACAATATACAGTACTCCCACATATCCAATATGAAACCTTTTCCCTTCCACAGCGATAATCTTTTAACTTGTTCGTATCATATTTACTGAAACTGATGTACAGATATTGGGACAATGGCTTTCAAACAAGCTTTCAAACATTTGTGTTTACATTGTGGTTTATACTTTAGGCTATACAGTTTTCTAAATTTTTTAGTTATCCTATGTTTTACATTATGATTTACATTATTAGTCTGTCGTCCCCTATATATTTTTGGTGTAATATTACATGTTTTATATCCATCCTTGTGCACTCTTGTGAAACACTTCTTTTGCTTTCACATTTACTTTGGTTCCATCTATTCAATATCTATTTCTCCCTCCACTTGGGCCCCACAGTGACACTCAATCTTCATTTCTTGAGGAGCCATGTTCAGCTATACTTGCAACAGTGTTGAGGGCTTGACTTGCTCAACTGCCCTGGGAGCCACCCTTTCTCTTGAGAGGTACAGTTCCCTCTATTTTGATGGCATTAGCCCTCCCCAGGATGTGGGTCTACCTTCACTCTCATTATATGGGTCTCTACCCAATGGTATAACCCACTCTGGCAAAATGAGCATTCAGATATTCCCTAGGAGTCTGTCCTGCGTCAGATTATCCCCTTTGAGTATCTTAAACAGGTAACTTTCCTAATTATATTTTGAAAAAGTTTTCTCAGCATTTTACTTTCAACCAACAACTGACAATCTCCTATGTCCATATGTGGCCCCTCCCTCTCCCCAATTTCTTGGGCAATATTACCCATCCGCCCATCCCTAGCCCCCCTCAAACCCCCAAAGCCCCACCCAAAGGTGACCCTATGCTGCCATTTATCTCTTCCTTGTGCACATACTTACCACCAGCTCATCATAGATTCCATCCATGCAGATGTCAGCTTACATCCTTCCTCTCCCCACCTCCCCCATTCCTGTAATCCTATCTTCCAGTCTCTAGCTCTCTGATGCACCTTGCTTATTTCATACCATTGAAGTCATGTAGTATTTGTCCTTCAATGCCTGGGTTGTTTCACTCAACATAAGGTTCTCAAGATTCATCCATGTTATCACGTGTGTTTGTAGTGTACTTGTTCTTAAAGCCGAGTAGTATTCCATTGTATGTATATACCACATTTTATTTATCCATTCATCTGTTGATGGGCATTTCGGTTGATTCCAACTTTAGGCGATAGTGAACAATGCTGCTATGAACATTGGTGTGCATATATCGGTTTGTGTCCTTGTTTTCAGTTCTGCTGGGTATATACCCAGCAGTGGTATTGCTGGGTCATTTGGCAAAACTATGGTTAGTTTTTTGAGAAACCGCCAAACTGTCCTCCAGAACGGTTGGATCCTTCTGCATTCCCACCAGCAGTGGATGAGTGTTCCCATTTCTTCACATCCTCTCCAGCATTTGTATTCTTCTGTTTTTTTCATAGCTGCCAATCTTATGGGAATAAGATGGTATCTCATTGGAGTTTTGATTTGCATTTCCCTGATAGCTAGAGATTTGGAGCATTTTTTCATGTGCTTTTTAGCCATTTGTATTTCTTCTTTGGGGAAGTGTCTGTTTAAATCTTTTTCCCATTTTTTAAATGGGTTGTTTATCTTTTTATTTTCAAGATATAAGAGTCCTTAATATATGCAAGTTATAAGTCTCTTATCAGATATATGGTTGCCAAATATTTTCTCCCATTGTGTGGGTTCCCTTTTTACATTCTTGACAAACTCCTTTGAGGTGCAGAAGGCTTTAATTTTGAGGAAGTCCCATTTATCTATTAGTTCTTTTGCTGCTCATGTTTTCGGTGTGATATTCATGAAGCCATTTCCTATTACAAAGTCTTGTAGATGTTTCCCTACACTGCTTTCCAAGGTCTTTATGGTCTTGGCTCTTATATTTAGGTCTTTGATCCATCTTGAGTTGATCTTTGTATAAGGTGTGAGATGGTAATCCTCTTTCATTCTTCTACATATGGCTATCCAGTTTTCCAGGCACCGTTTGTTGAATAGGCCATTCTCTCCCAGTTGAGAGGGTTTGGTGGCTTTATTGAATATTATATGGCTATATATATAAGGTTCTCTATCAGAACTTTCGATTTGATTCCATTGGTCTGTGTGTCTCTCCTTATGCCAATACCATGCTGTTTTCACTACTGTAGCTTTGTAGTATGTGTTGAAGTCAGGTAGTGTGATTCCTCCAATTTCGTTTTTCTTTTTCAATATGTCTTTGGCTATTCGGGGCCTCTTTACTTTCCAAATAAATTTCATAGTTAGTTTTTCTAGTTCCTTAAAGAAGGCTGTGTTGATTTTTACTGGGATTGCTTTGAATGTGTAGATCACTTTTGGTAGGATAGACATCTTAATAATATTTAGTCTTCCTATCCATGAACAGGGAATATTCTTTCATTTATTTAAGTCTTCTTTGATTTCCTTGAACAGTCTTGTATCGTTCTCAGTGTATAAGTTTTTTACATCTTTAGTTAAATTTATTCCTAATTACTTGATTTTTAAATTTACTATTGTGAATGGTATTTGTTTCTTGATTTCCTCCTGATCTTGCTCATTATTGGTGTACAGAAATGCTACTGATTTTTGCACATTGATCTTATAACCTGTGACTTTACTAAACTCATTTATGAGTTCTAGGAGCTTTGTTGTAGACCTCTCAGGGTTTTCTATGTATAGGATCATGTCATCTGCAAATAATGAAATTTTGACTTCTTCCTTTCCAATTTGAATGCCTTTTATATCTGGTTCTTGCTTCAGAGCTCGAGCAAGTACTTCTAAGACAATGTTAAATAGAAGGGGAGAGAGTGGGCATCCTTGTCTTGTTCTTGACTTTAGAGGGAAGGATTTTAGGATTTCTCCATTGTAAACGATATTGGATGTAGGTATTTCATACATACTCTTTATCATGTTCAAAAAATTTCCTTGTATTCCGATCTTTTGGAGTGTTTTTATCAAGAAAGGGTGCTGTATTTTGTCAAATGCTTTTTCTGCATCTATAGTTATAATCATGTGATTTTTTTCCTTCAATCTGTTTATATGGTGTATTACATTGATTGATTTTCTTATGTTGAACCATTCTTGAATACCTGGAATGAATCCCCCTTGGTCATGGTGTATAATTCGTTTAATGTGTTGTTGAATACGATTAACAAGTATTTTGTTAAGTATTTTTGCATGTAGTTTCATTAGAGAAATTGGTCTGTAATTTTCCTTTCTTGTGGTGTCTTTATTTGGCTTTGGTACGAGGGTAATGTTGGCATCATAGAAGGAGTTAGGCAATGCTCCTTCTGTTTCAATTTTTTGGAAGAGTTTCAGCAGGACTGGGGTTAGTTCTTTCCAGAATGTTTTGTAGAATTCACCTGTCTAGCCATCTGGCCCTGGGCTCTTCTTAGTTGGGAGGTTTTTAATGACTGATTCTATCTCTTTACTTGTGATTGGTTTGTTGAGATCATCAGTTTCTTCTTTTGTCAATATAGGCTGCTTATGTGTTATTAGGAATTTGTCCATTTCCTCTGAATTGTCATTTTTGTTGGAATATAGTTTTTCAAAGTATCCTCTTATGATAGTCTTTATTTCTGTGGGGTCAGTGGTGATATCTCCTTTCTCATTTCTTATTTTGTGTATTTGCATCTTCTCTCTTTTTTTCTTTGTTAGTCTCGCTAAAGGTTTGTCAATTTTATTGATCTCAAAAAACCAGCTCTTGGTCTTGTTTATCTTTTCAAGTGCTTTCTTATTTTCTAATTCATTTAGTTCTGTTCTTACCTTTGTTATTTCCTTCCTTCTTCTTCCTGTTGGATTACTTTGTTGTTTTTTTACTAATTCCTCAAAATGTGCAGTTAGTTCTTCAATTTTTCCTCTTTCTTCTTTTTTTGATGTATGAATTTATGGCTATAAATTTCCCTCTCAGTACTGCTTTTGCTGCTTCCCATAAATTTTGGTATGTTGTGTTACCTTTATCATTTGTTTCAAGGTAGTCATTGATTTCTTTTGAGATTTCTTCTTTGACCCACTGTTTTTCTAAGAGTGTGCTGTTTAATTTCCAAATCATGGTGCGAAATCTGGGCCTCTGGCCCTTGCAAATTTCCAGTTTCACTCCACTGTGGTCAGAGATATTTGCATGATTTTGATTTTTCTGAATTCATTAAGCCTTTTTTTGTGGCCTAGCATATGGTCTATCTTGGAAAATGATCCATGTGCACCTGAGAAAAATGTATATCCTGCTGTGTTCGGGTTTAATGATCTGTATATTTGTATTAGATCCAGCTCCTCTAATATACTGTTCAAATATTTTGTTTCTTTAGTGATTCTCTTTTGAGATGTTCTGTCCAGAGTTGATAGTGGTGTATTAAAATCCCCCACTATAACTGTAGATGCATCTATTCTTTCATAGTTTTTCCAGTGTTTGCCTCACATATTTAGAGGCACCCTTGTTAGGAGCATAAATATTTATGATTGTTCAATCTTCTTGACAGATTGTCCCTTTCACTAATATGTAGTATCCTTCTTTGTCTCTCACAATTGTTTCGCATTTAAAGTCTATTTTGTCTGATATTAATATAGCTACCCCTGCCTTTTTTTGTTTTTTGTTTGCTTGTATGATTGTTTTCCAACCATTCACTTTCAGCCTCCATGAGTCTCAGGGTCTAAGATGTGTCTCCTGTAGACAGCATATAGATGGGTCGTATTTCCTTATCCAATGTCCCAGTCTGAATCTTTTGACAGGTGAGTTTAATCCATTGACATTCAGTGTTATTACTTTCAAGGAATTATTTGTGTTAGCCATATTTTGATTGGACTTGTGTTTGTCATATTTTGTTTGTTTTTTTCCTTCTCTTTTTGTCTTTTTTGGTGCTCTTACACTCTCCTCCAACTCTGCCTGTCCTGTTTTTTCCTTTCTTCCTGCAGAACTCCCTTTAGAATTTCTTGAAGGGGAGGTTTCTTGTTGGCATAGTCTTTTAGTTTCTGTTTATCTGTGAATATTTTGAACTCTCCATCATTTTTGAATGTTAGTTTAGCTGGATAGAGTATTCTTGGTTGGAATTTTTTTTCTTTTAGTACCTTGACTATATCATACCACTGCCTTCTTTCCTCCATGGTTTCAGATGAGAAATCAGCACTTAATCTTATGGAGCTTCCCTTGTATGTGATGGCTTTCTTTTCTCTTGCTGCTTTTAGAATTTTCTCTTTGTCTTGAGCATTTGGTAATTTGACAAGTATATGTCTTGGGGTGGGCCTGTTGGTGTTTATGACGATTGGGGTGCACTGTGATTCTTGGATATATACATCTGTCTCTTTCAGTCAATTTGGGAAATTTTCAGCCATTATTTCCTGCAACACTCCTTCTGACCCCTTTCCCTTCTCTTCTCCTTCTGGGATGCCTATAATACATTTGTTTGTGCATTTTGCATTGTCATTCAGGTCCCTCAGTCCTAGCTGGATATTTTTTCTATCTTTTCATCGATCAATTCTACTATCTGTTTGATTTCCGATGTACTGTCTTCCACATCACTAATTCTCTGCTCTGCCTCTTCTAGTCTACTGGTATTTGCTGGGAGTGTATTTTTGATTTCTTGAACTGTTATGTTCATTCTCATCCTATCTGTTATCTTTTTGCATATGTCTGTAATTTCCCCTTCAAGTGTTGTCTTCATGTTGTTAACCTCTTCCTTTACTACTTTAAATTTGTCGGTGATAAATGTTCTGAGATCTTTAATTACTTGTGCGAAGTTCTGCTCCCCTTCCTGATTTTTAGTTTGTTCATTGGATTTAGCCATGTTTTCCTGATTACTGGTTTGGTTTGTAGGTTTTTGTTGCTGTCTGGTCATCATTTTATCTTGACGGGTTTAATCAGTTCCTTAGCTTCTTTGTCTAGTCTTGGGGATTAATTAGCTGTTGTTTTTGCATAAGTGTTACATCTTCTCTTTGTCACTTTGTTCTTCTTATTCTAATTTCTTATTGCTGGTTGAGTTCACTTTAAAGGAATGTATTAGGGCCAGGGAAAGGCAATTGTGTAAGCAAGAAAAAAGTGTAAAGTAGTATTGGTGATAAACGTTAACAGAGCAACAACATGAGATCTGGGAGGATGGACATTAGATTCATGTAAGTTGTGTAGAGTTATAGCAGTAGGCAGAGTACCTATAATGAGGTAGTTGACTGAATATGGGAGGGATATGGTATGAATTTAAAAGCTAGTGTTTTCATGAGAGGGGGAAAGAGAAAAGAAAGCCAATTGTTTTAAGAGTAGATAAAAGACAGAAAACAAAACAAAGGTGTTAGAAATTAAGAGCTAGACACTTTGGGGTCAAAGAAAGGGAGGTGGAATATAGGAGAGACAGTAGATGAGGGAGTATATCAAGATGTAGGGGAAAGGGGATAGTGTATGTAGCCAAAATCAATTCACACAGAAATGAGGCAGTGGAGGATGAGGAAACCCAGCAAATTTGAGGTGTTCTCTGCAGCACCTATTGTATAATTAAGATAAAATAAATAAGAAGAAAATGAGGGACAAGAGAGAGAGAAAAAAAAAAGAAGAGAAGAAAAAATGAAAGAAAAAGGGGGTGGATAAAGGGAGGGGAACAAGTAGGGAAAAGAAAAAAAAGATATAGAACAACCACAACAGGAATAACAAAAAAAAAACAAACCCTAAATAACTGAAAGAAAAAAAAAAAGACTTTGGGGGATATGCTGGGAGACATGACTAGGAGATAATGCAATGGTAGAAATCAGGACATTAAAAAAAATAAAAATAAAAATAAAAACAAAACTAAACTAAACTAAAAAGAAAAACATAAACATTGAGGGCTAGGACATTCAAGGACCTCAGATGGACCTCAGGGTGTGATGGATTCAGGGATGGAAAGTCTGAGATATTGAAGACTCAAGAGGTGTGCATCTCTGGGGTGTGAGCCACCAGGGTTTAGGGGACTCAGACCTGGTAACCTCAAATCTGGTTAACAGGGAGCCTGGGAGCACTGCAGTGCAACACAGCCTTCAAGGATCCAGGCAGCTGGGTGCCAGCCCTATGGGAGAGGTCACATCCGCAAACTCTATCCAATGTGTCTGAACCGCAGAATTCACTCACTCACTTGGGTCTATTCTGTGGATGTATCACCAATTCGACTTCAGGACACCTCCCACCCTGTAAGCCCCCAGAATGGCTACCTGGGGGTGCCTTTACACTGCAGCCAATTTAATGATGCAGATCAGTAGCCAGGTCCAGGGGTGGGGCTCCAACTGGAAACACCGACAACAGAGTCCAAAACCGAAATTCCCATGCTTTGCAAAATATTCCCCTAATCGGCTTCCAGATGTCTCCCACCCTGCCAGTCCCTGAAACTGCCTCCTGCTGATGTCTCTTTATTGCTAGTAATTTAAGGCCGTTGCAGATTGGCAGCTGGGCTTGGGGGGGCAGGGCTCTAGGCAGAAGCACTATTATTTGTGTCCACAATCAAAAATTCCCCACTTCGCAATAAAACTCCCGTTTGTCTCCCCAAATTGGTCTGCGAATGCCTCCTGTCCTGTTAGCCCCCCAATAGCCCACTCAGGGCTTATGAATTCCCCAGTACCACATAGCCTCCAGAAATTGCTGCCACAGCATCGGTGCCGCAGCTCCACCCACCCCAGGAGGGAGCGTTCCGCACGCAGCTCCCACCTCCATGTAATAGAGTCTCAATTATATCTTATACACAAATTTTCTGTTACCTTCCCACCAAATCGATGTCCAGACACCTCCTGCCCTGCAAAATCCCAAAACAGACTGGTCCCAAAGAACCTCCAATGCTGCCCAGCCGCTTCTTTGCAGGAGAGACTATAAGGTGCACTCACTCAGCCACCATCTTGCCCCGCCCCTCCCAGACTGTTTTTCAAAGCAATGATACCATTTTACATTTCTCCCAGCTATATATGAGGGTCCCATTTTTTCTTCATCCTTGCTAAAACTCATTATCTGTATTTTTTATTGTAGGCAACTTAGCGAGTGAACAGTTACCATTTTGGTTTTGACTATCTACTTTTTTTCTAAAAAGCAAATCAATTTATACTGACACATGTTAATAAAGCATAAATTCACACAAAGTTTACAATCAATGGTATTTGGTAATTACATAGTTGTGCATTCATCACTTCCATAATTCTTAGAGAACTTTCATTATTCCAATAATATTAGTAATAATAAACAAAAAACAAAGAAAATTAATCACTTCTCAATATCTTGATGCTTTCCCTACAATAGATAGCTGCTATTCTTTTTACCTTCTCTGTAGTACATTTGAATTTATATTTTGTGAAAGGTCTTATATATGCAATATCACCCATATTCCTGATTTACATGAGGTTTCATTATCGTCTACAGTTCCATGCTACAGTTTTTAGCTTTCCTTTTACTAGCAAACATTACCTTAGACTCTCCCTTTCAACCACTGTCATACGCATATAATATTAATACCTCTGCTAGTTAAAAGCACTATGATGTGTTTTTGCCAATTCTATTCATTTTCAAAGGTATACAAACAATCTTTCTACCAATTTTGCAAAGATTATCCATCAGTTTTCCATTCTCTACCCTCATTCTATTTTCTAGTTTCCCATATTCTAATTATTAATTCCACGAATTTACATAATATGTTTAGTTCATAAGAACAAAATCATACAGCATTTTTCTGTTTGTGGCTGGCTTGTTTCACTCAATGTTTTCCAGGTTCATCCATGTTGTCATATGCTTCACGACTTCACCTCTTCAGATTGCTACGTAATATTCCTTCATGTATATATACCAAAATTTGTTTATCAATTCCTAGTTAGTGGACATGGGTTGTTTGCATATTTGGCAATGATGAATAATGCTTCTATGAGCAGCTGCATGCAGATGTCTGCTCATTCCTCTTCTCTCAGTTCTTCTGGATAAATACCTAGTAATGGATTTGCTGGGTCAAATGGCAAGTCTACATGCAACTTGCTTAGGCAAGGCCAAACATCCTCCACAGTGGCTGTACCATTCTACATTCCCACCAACAGTGAATAAGCATTCCAACTCTCCACATCCCCTCCAATATTTACAGTTTTCCAAAATGTTAATAGTGGCCAGTCTAATAGTTGTGAAATGATAGCTTGTTGTAATTTTTATTTACATTTCCCTAATTGCTAGTGGTGTTGAACATTTTTTCACGGGTTTCCTCACCATTTGTATTACTCCTTCTTTGGACAATTGTCTTTTTAAGTCTTTTGCTTGTTTTTTAATCAGATAGTTTGTCTTTTATTGTTGAATGGCATGATCTCTTTATATGTTATTGATATTAAAGCCTTATCAGATGTGTGATTGCCAAATATTTTCTGCCATTGAGTTGGTGGTGTTTTCACCTTTTTGACAAAGACCTATGAGGTAAAAAAAAACAAACAAAAAAAAACTGCTTAATTTTGAGGAGGCCACACTTATCTATTTTGTCTTTTCTTACTCATGCTTTGACTCTAAGGTTTAAGAAACTACCACCTACCACAAGATACTGAAGATGTTTTCCTATGTGTTCTTCTAGGAGTTTTATAGTTGTTTTTATATTTAAGTTCTTGATTCATTTCGAGTTAATTTTTCTATAAGATCTGAGATAGGCACCCTCTTTCTTTCTTTTGAATATGGTTATCCAGTTCTCCCAGCATCATTAGATGAATAGTTTGTTCTGGCCCAGCTGGGACAGAATGATTATCTTTTCAAAAATAACTGGACTGTAAATGTGAAGGTCTATTTCTGAGTTCTCAATTTGGTTCAATTGGTCAATCTGTCTTCATGTCAGTTCCATGCTGTTTTTACCACTGTAGCTAAACAATGTGTGTTAAAGTCAGGAAATGAGAGTCCTCCAACTCTGTTCTATTTTTCAATATATTTTTGGCTATTTGTGGCCCCTCATCCTTCCAAATAAATTTGCTTATTGGCTTTTGATTTCTGTAAAAAAAGTCTGTTGGAATTTTTATTGGGATTATAGTGAGTCTGTAAATCAGTTTGCATTGAATTGACATCTTAATAATGTTTAGACTTCCAATCCATAAACATGGAATATCTTTCCAATTTATTTAAATCTTCTTTGCTTTCTTTAAGTAATGTTTTTTTTTCTCAACACAAGTCCGTATGTCCTTGGTTAACTTTATTCCTAAATATTTGTTTTAATTAATAATATAAAGGGATTTTTTTTCTGATTTCCTCTTAAGATTTCACATCAGCAGTGTACAGAGGTGCTATTGATCTTTACATATTAATCTTGTATCCCATCCCTTTGCTGAACTTTCCTATTAGTTCTAAAAGCTTTGTTGTGGCTTTTTCAGGAGATTCTAGACATAGGGCCATATCACAAGTATATAGTGCAAGTTTTACTTCCTTTCTATTTGGGTGAATTTCAGTATTGTTTTCTTTTATACTTTTTTGGTACAGGGCCAGATCCTAGTTCTTGTGAAGTTATAGGGGGTAAGCTGGCACTCAACCACTAAGCCACATTGGCTTCCCTGAGTTTTTTTTTTTCTGATTTACTTGTTGATATTTTGTTTGTGTGCTTGTTTTTAGGAGAAAACTGGAACCAAACCCAGGACCTCCCCTTTGGAAAGTAGGCACTGAACTGCTTGAGCCACATCTGTTCCCCAGCTTTTAGGTATTTATGTATGCCAATTGTTCTAGTTAGAATTTATAGCACAATATTGAATAATAGTAACAGTAGTTATCCTTGTCTTTTTCCTGATCTCAGTGTGAAAACTTTCGTACTTTCACCATTGATATAGCTCTAGCTGTAGGTTTATCATGCATGCACTTCACCATTGAGAAAGATTCCATCTCTTCCATTCTTTGTAGTTTTTAAATTTTTTATTATTACCTTTTTTAAAGATACATAAATCACATGAAATATTACATTAAAAAATATGAGAGTTTCCCATATACCCCCTCCCCACACCCCCCACTAACCATATAAACAACTTTTTTCAATAGTTTGGTACATTCATTGCATTTGAGGAATACATTTTGGAGCACTGCTACACAGCATGGATTATAGTTTACATTGTAGTTTACACTCTCTCCCAGTCCATTCAATGGGTTATGGCAGGATATATAAACTCCTGTATCTGTTCCTGCAATAGCATTCAGGACAACTTCAAGATCCAAAAATTCTCCCCTTTCACACCTCTTTTTCCTTCTCCCTGCCTTCAGCAACTCCTGTGGCCACTGTGTCCACATCAGTGATATAATTTCTTCAATTGCTAGTCACAATAATTCTATAGTAGAATACCAGTAAGCCCACTGTAATCCATATTTTATTCTTCCTTCCTTAGAACCCTGGGATGTCAATGCCCACTCCACCTCTAAATCAATACATAGCTAAGAGACTTCAAAATGAGTCAGGAAGTCATCAGAAGGGTTACACTTAAGCCTGTCTCAACAGTATCTCAGAGACAACCAAAGTAGATATAACCCCAGGTAACGGTGCTCCTGATAGCTGTGGAGACACCCATTACCCACAGTCATGGCAGATGATTCTGAAGTTCAATATCTTGCCAGTGGGACCTTCATTTGGAATTTGCTGGAGTTGGACTCAGATGTGACTTCCCTACACACGTGTCTTCTTTTTTTAAAAAAAGATTTATTTATTTATTCATTCCTCTCCCCTTTCCCCCCCACCCCCCACCCTTGTCTGTTTTCTGTGTCTATTTGCTGCATCTTCTTTGTCCGTTTCCGTTGTTGTCAGCGGCTCGGGAATCTGTGTTTCTTTTTGTTGCGTCATCTTGTTGTGTCAGCTCTCTGTGTGTGCGGCACAATTCCTGGGCAGGCTGCACTTTCTTTCACACTGGGCAGCTCTCCTTATGGGGCACACTCCTTGCATGTGGGGCTCTTCTATGTGGGGGACACCCCTGCATGGCATGGCACTCTTTGAGTGCATCAGTACTGCACATGGGCCAGCTCCACACAGGTTAAGGAGGTCTGGGGTTTGAACCATGGACCTCCCATGTGGTAGATGGATGTCCTAACCACTGGGCCAAGTCTACCACACACATGGGTCTTCTGTCACTCTTACTGAACCTGAGGTTGGTTAGGGTTGGTGTATGCCCAGAAGATTTGAATCTCTGGACAGTCCTTGTGTCAGCTGGACCCTGAACCTCAGCAGAGTTGCAAAACCTACTCTCCAGTTCGTTGGACTTACCCAGATCAGCTAACATGAGGTGAGGATGGTCAACCACCACACCAAGGAACTGAGAGATTCTACAACTGCCAGTAGGAGAATCCCATCCATCAGCCATGTATGATCTAAGACCCCTATCAATTTAGAGGTAGAGTAGGCATCACTATCCCTTTGCAGTGCTTTTTATCAAGAATGGATGCTGTATTTTGACTAATGCCTATTCTACATCTACTGGGAGGATCATGTGATTTTTCTTCTTCAGTTTATTAATGTGTTTATTACATTAATTGGTTTTCTTGTGTTGTATCACACTTGTATACCTGGGATAAAACCCACCTGATCTTGGTGTATAATTCTTTAATGTGTCTTTGGATTCTGTTTGCAAGTATTTTTTGGGGGATTCTTCCATTTATATTCATTAGAGATATTGGTCTGTAATTTTATTTTTTCATAGTATCTTTATCTTTTTTTTTTTTTTTTTTTTTTGGTATTAGGGTGATGTTGGCTTCAGAATTTGGTAGCATTCTGATAATTTTTTTGGACTAGCTTGAGCAAGACTGGTATTAGTTCATCTTTGAATGATTGATAGAATTCACCTGTGAAGCCATCTGAATCTAGGCTTTTCTTCTTTGGGAGGTTTTTGGTGACTGTTTTAATCTCTTCACTTGTGATTGGTTTGTTGAGGTCTTCTATTTCTTCTAAAGTCAGTGTAGGTGGTATATGTGGTTCTAGGAATTTATTCATCTCATCTATATTTTCTAGTTTCTTGACAAACAGTCATTCATAAAATCCTCTTGTGAACTCTTTTATTTCTACGGGTCAGTGGTAATGTCCCCCTCTTCTTTCTGATTTTATTTATTTGCTTCTTTCTTTTATTCATTTTCAGTCTACCTAATGTTTGTTGATTTTGTTGATCTTTTCAGAGAACCAACCTTTGGTTTTTATGATTCTCTCTATTGTTTTTCTGTTCTTGATTTCATTTATTTCTGCTCTGATCTTTACTATGTCTTTCCTTCAGCTTGGTTTGGGATTAGTTTGCTGTTCTTTTACTAGTTATTCTAGGTGTGCAGTTAGATCATCTATTTTAGCTCTTTCTTCTTATTTAATGTATGCATTGAGGACTATCAATTTCCCTCTAAGCAATGCCTTTAAAGTTTTCCTAGGTTTTTATATGTTGTGTTCCTACTTTCATCCATCTCAATATGTTTGCTGAATTATCTTTTGATTTCTTCTTTGACCCACTGATTAAGAATGTGTTGTTCAATTTCCATGTATTTATGAATTTTTCCATTCATTATTGATTTCTAACTTTATTCTGTTATGATCAGAGAAAGTGTTTTGCATAATTTCAATCTTTTTAAATTTACTGAGATTTGTCTTGTGACCCAACATATGGACAAACGTGGAGAAGGATCCGTGAGTACTTGAAAAGAATGTATATCTTGCTGTTTTGTGGTGCAATGTCCTATAGATGTCTGTTAGGTCTAGTTCAAGTATCATATTATTCAAGCTCTCTGTTTCTCTATTTAGCCTTTTCCATATGTTCTATCCAATACTAAGAATGATATATTGAAGTTTCCAACTATTATTGTAGAACCATCTATTTCTCCCTTCATCTTTGCCAGGGTGTTCCTCATGTATTTGGGGAACTGAGGTTAGGTACATAAATATTTAGAAAAGTTAGTTATTCTTGTTGAATTGCCCCTTTTATTAATACATTATGACTTTCTTTATCCTTTATTATAGTTTTGCATTTAAAATCTATTTTGCCTGATATTAATATCACTACTCCAGTTTTTTTTTGTTTTGTTTTTTTGTTTTTTGGTTACTGTTTGCATGGAATAACTTTTTCCAACCTTTCACTTTTAACCTGCTTGTGTCATTACTTCTGACATGAGTCACTTGTAGACAACCTATGGATAGTTCATTTTTTCCCCCCTTTCTATTATTAGTTTATCTTTTGATTGGGGAGTTCAAGCTACTAACATTCAATGTTATAACTTTAAAGGCATTACTTACTTCATCCATTAGCATTCAATGTTATGACTATAAAGGCACAACTTATTTCATCAGTTTTGACCTTGGCCTTCTGTTTCATATCATACTATAGTCTATCTTTTTCACCCTTTCTAATAATCTTCATTTCGACACTCTTTCCCACATCTCTCGCCCTTGTTTTTTCCTTTCAGGCTGCAGCACTCCCTTTAATATCTCTTGTTATTCTGATCTTTTGGCAACATATTCTATTAGTTTTTGCTTTTCTATGAAGACTTTGAACTCCTCTTCATTTATGAAGGACAGCTTTGCAGGATACAGAATTCTTGACTGGCAGTTTTTATCTTTCAATACCTTAAATGCATCATTCCACTTTCTTCTCTCCTACATTCTTTCTGATGAGAGGTCAGCACCTAATCTCACCAAGTTTCCTTGTATGTGATGCTTGGCTTTTCTATTGCTCCTTTCAAAATCTTCTCTTTATCTCTGATATTTGTAATTCTGAATAGTAGGTGTCTTGGAGTATGTCTATTCATGTTTATTCTTTTTGGGGTGCATTGTCTTTCTTGGATATGGATATTTATGTCTTTCATAAGGGTAAGGAATTCAATACCAAATATTCAGTCATTATTTCTTCAAATATTCTTTCTGCCCTTTTTCCATTTTCTTCTCCCTCTGGGACACCAGTAATGCATATGTTTTGCATTTTTAATTGTCATTTAGTTCCCTGAGAACTTGTTCCATTTTTTCCATTCCCTTCTCTTTCTGTTCTCCTGTCTTTTCTAGTTCAGATGTTCTGTCTTCAAAATCACTAATTCTCCCTTCAAGCAATTCAAATATGCTCTTATGTGCCTCATGTATTTTAATTTTTTTATTTTTTAATTAATAGATCACAAGGAATGTTACTTTAAAAACATAAACAAAAAACATAAGAGGTTCCCATATAACCCACTCCCCACCACATCATTTTTGTAAATGGTATTTTTTGAAGATATATACATCACAAAAAAATGTGACACTAAAAATTATAAGAGGTTCCTGTATACCCCTCCCCCTCCCACTCCTCCCACACCAACAACCTCCCTCATCATTGTGGCACACTCATCGCACTCAGCGAACACATTTTGGTGCACTGCTGCACTACACAGATGAGAGTTTAACCTGTAGTTTGCACTCTCCCCCAGTACATTTAGTGGGTTATGGCATGATATATAAAGTCCAGCATTTGACCCTGCAATATCATTAAGGCAACTCAAAATCCCAAAAATGCCCCCACATCACATCTCTTCTACCCTCTCCCTGCCCTCAACAACTACTGTGGCCACTTTCTCCACCTCGATGCTAAAATTTCTTCTATTACTCATCACAATAGTTTTATAGTGGAATATCAATAAGTCCACTCTAGTCCATATTTTATTCCCCCATTCTGTGAACTCTAGGATGGCAATGTCCACTCCACCTCTAGATCAAGAGGGAGCTTAGATTCCACATGGATGATGGATGCAATTCCTCTGCTTACAGTTGTAGGCACCCTTAATTTCCTGGTGTGGTGGTTGACCCTCTTCACCTCCCTGTTAGCTGACCTGGGTAAGACCAACGAACCAGAGAGTAGGAGTCACCACTCTGCTGATGCTCAGGGCCCAGCTGGCACATGGGCAGTCCAGAGATTTAAGTCTCCTGAGTATGGACCATCCCTAGCACCAACCACAGATTCAGCAAAGGTGACAGAAGAGGCATGTGTAGAAAAGTCACATCTGAGTCCAGCTCCATCACACTCAGGAGCACAAATTCCAAAGTAGGGCCCTCTGACATGGCACAGAGCTCCAAATCCATCTGCTGTGATTATAACCCCTGTGGATCTCTGTAGCCTTCAGGAGAACCAGTACCTAGGGTTGTATCTATTTTGACTTTTTCTGGAGTCCTGCTGAGGTGTGCCTAAGTGCAACCCCTCTGGTGACCTCCTGACTCGTTTTTGTAGAATCTTAGCCATATCAACTCATTTGTCTTTGCCATTTCCCTCTTTTATTCAAGGTCAAAGTGCAGTTTTTAACACTTGATCCAACATGTAGGCTGAGATATTCTGCTGGTCTGAGTTAACCCTTTTGTTCAAGGTCTTTTTCTAGGTGCATCACCAACTGGTGATGGTAGTAATCCCTTGGCACTAGGGAGGTTCATCCCCAGGAGTCATGTCCCACACTGGGGGGAAGGTAATGCATTTACATGCTGAGTTTGACTTAGAGAGTGGCCACATTTGAGCAACAAAAAGGCTCTCAGGAGGTAACTCTTAGGCACACTACAGCCCTAGACCTAGTTCATTTTTCAGGCACACAGGTTCCTAAACATAGTCATCAGTATCAAAGGCTCATTATTGGACCACCCTTCCTTGTTGATCTTTGCCATTGCATTTGAGTCATGTATTTTAAATCTCATCCACTCTGTCTTTCATTCCCATAAGGTTTCTTACTTTTATTTGTAGGCTTCAAATTTTTTCTTTATGCTCACCCAGTGTCTTCATGATATTGTTTATTTCTTTAGTTATGTTTTCTTTACATTCTTTGATGTGATTTAAGAGAGTTGTTTGATTGTCATTGATTGTCTTAAATCTCTCTTCAGGAGTCTTAAATCTATATTTTATGTGTGTCACCTGCAGGTGATGTCAAATATAACTGTCTAACTCATCAACTAGGAAGGGGAGGGAATTTCATTTGGTTTGTTCATTTAATTAGTCTAAGTCCTAAAGAAGTGTTTGCATACTGTGACAATTTGTAATGGGATGGGTCCCAGGAACTCTTATTCTTAAAGCTAATCCATTCCTGTGCATGTAAACCTCTTATAGTTGGGATCTTTTGATTAGCTTCAGTTAAGGGAATATCCTTTAAAAACCTTACATATTTAAGTTCCCGATATGATTTTGGAAACTGTCTTCAAAGAGCCTACAACTTGCAATTCCTATGAAAGTCCAATCAACTTGTCAGAAAGATAATTTGGTTAAGTACAAACATAATTTTTCTTCACTTTAAATACTTAGTATCATCAATACTAGATCAATGATAGACACGGACAAAGAAAAGGGAACAGCAATGTTGTTATCCCTGGCTTGAAAATGTTTTAATTTTTTTCACTAATATTTCTCTTTCTTTTAAAATAATATAATAGAACTGTACAAATGAAACAATGAAAACATGTTTTGCACATGTAGATTTGTCATAATGCTTAAGAAATCTTAATGCACTTTTGAAACAGTAGTAAACAATCTTCTAGGGCTTGTTATTTTGGGGAATGTTTAGGCAGTTACTTTTATATATGTCTAGGTTGTTTACAGTAATCACAAACAGTTCTATCAATTAAAAGCCTGTGTATTCAAGCTCATAAATCTGAATAAGACTGAATTCCTTGCAATACCCACTTAGTCTTCCATAGATTTGGGAAATGTTATAATAGAAGGGGAGTTGGGCTAAGTTAGGACACAGAAGGTGAAGATAGGAGGATTTCAAAGACAACAGCAGTTTGACTTCCATAATTTCTGGGACTTCAGAATTAATAACTTATATATAATTATAATTTATCTTTGAGCATTTTGAATAGACCTCCCTTAAGAATTTTTATGTGTTCATTTGGTGTTTCCATCCAGACACAGAAAAATACACATAAAACAAACACAAATAGAAATTCAATGCAAAAGACAAAAAATACAGAAGTATAAAGCAGTGGTTTATAATTTTGTACACTTTTCTGAAAATCCTTATACTGATAAAAAGACGTAAAATATTTTATACATGGGATTGTATCACATTTTTTCCTCTTATAATATGTCTATTGTAATACAGCATTTTTCTCTATAGAATAGTTTTCAAACTATTTCTCTTCTGATTTGAAATCATATTGAGGCCAGAGAGTTTTTCACAGAAATATCATTCTCTTCTTTTTCAGAGGTTCATACCTAAACATTGGTCAATTGTTTAAAATTCATTGAAGAGGGATTTAATTCTTCTTAGTGTACTACAAGTGCTACCCATTCTCCTGGTAGAGATTGAAAGAAGGTAGATTCAAAAATAACAAATGCAAGGATCCAATCACTGAAATGGGATTCTAACCCACAACCAATCAAATAAAAGAAAAATGTGAATAGTTTAGAAACCTATTATCATAAACATTGGAATGTATTATTACTGATAACCAAAGTGGATTGACTAAGGTGGAGTTTTAATTCACAATCATAAGCAATAGCAAATTACAAAATTGGAATTGAACCTGAAGCCAGAAGCAAACCAAACAGACTTTGGCAAAAGAGTAGGCATATATGCAAAGTTATTCACTCAAAAGCTGTTTTCTTTTCCCAGAACGGTTTCTCTCCTCAAATAATGAAGCATTGCTTGTGCTGATGACAGCAAGGATAGGCATAAGTCCTAATTACCGAACCTCTAGACTAACAGGTTGAGGTGGCCACATAGAACTGGTGTCTGATGCTTATCCCCTTGTGGGTTTGTGGAAACCTTGGGCAGGGATTTCTAGGACCTGGTTTCTTTTGGGTCACCAAATTGTGTTTTTTGTCTTTTTTTTTATTTTTAAAGAAGGTTTAGATTACCTAAAAAATATAAAGGACTCCCATATGCCCCACTCTCCCCCCCGCACCCCCACACACATACACTTTCCAGCATTAACAAGATCCTTCAATATTGTGGTACATTTGTTATAATTGATGAAACTATAATATATAGAAACATTGCTACTAACCATGGACAAGAGTTTACACTATAGTTACATATTGTTCTGCACAGTTTTGTAAGTTATGACAAAAATAAATATATATGGCTTATGTCCATCACTGCAAAGTCACACAAGACAAATCCAATGTCTTGAAAGTGTCCCAAATTGCATCCATTCTTCCCTCTCTTTCTCCTCAGAAAGTCTGTTGGCCACTACATTTACATCAATGAGAAGAGTTCTTCCATTGCTAGAGTAATAAGTCTACAGTATAATAATAAATCTACTTTAGTTCATTGTTCATTCTTCAGTCTTAAGGATTTGGGGATGGTGATGCCCACTCTGCTTCTAGTTGAGAGGGGCCTTAGATCCCATGAGAAAGATGGATGGAGCCATCTTGCTTGCAGTTGAAGACACTCTGTTCCTTGGGATGGGTATTGTTCACCATCATCTCCTTTTTAATTGTCTTAGGTGAGTCCAATTAACTGGAGATAGGTTTTGTGACTCTGCTGAAATTCAGGGTTCAATTAGCGCATGGACAGACTGAAGATTTAAGTCTCTGAGACATATATTTATCCACAGAGTGCTAACTATGGGTTCAAATAAAAAGGGCAGAAGAGCCTTATGCAGAGAAACTGTAAATGAGTTTAACTGTTATACTGGGGAGCATAAATTCCAAAGTAAGTTCCACTGGCAGTGTCCTGAATTACTGAGCTGTCTACTTACATTTTTGGGATAACTCTAGAGCACTCAGGAGCCCCACTATTTGAAGCACTGTTTACTGTGGCAGTCAATAAGATCCTACTGAGATGTGCTTAAGCATACTCTCTGGAATGACCTCCTGAGTCAATTTGAAATCACTTAGCCATAAAAACTCATTTGTATTAAATATTTTCCCCTTTTTGTCAAGATCTTTTTCCAGATGGACTGCTAGTTGGGGCTTGGTAATAATTCCTTAGTGCCAGGGAGGCTCATTTCCAGGAGTCATGTCCCACACTAATGGGAAGGTAGTGTTTTTACATGCTGAGTTTGGCTTAGAGAGGCCACATTTGAGCAATAAGACTTTCACAAGGTAATTCTTAAGTAATATATAATACTAGGCTAAGTTTCAATTTCCTAAGAAAACATTCATAAATACAATCATCACTGTCAAGGCTTTAGCATAATGGTCTGTCTTCCTTCACTAGATGCGGTCACCCCTCGGGCTGAAGTATGGTTTGCTGGCCTGGCGGGGGAGCGGCCGCAGTAGGCCTAATTCTGCTGCCCCCATAATAGGGTGGTTGGTCGGGCCCACTGCCACCCCTGAAGGAAGCTCGGCATGGGCGCAGAGTGCCCTCAGGTCTCCCCTTCTTGGCAGCCATGCTTCCACGGCCGCCCCTCCTCCTGGATGGCACCACACGATGCCTTGTGGGGTGGCACCCTTCTTCTTCTTTCTCCCTGCACAGGTGCAGGGCGGAAAAATCCAGTCTGCCTTTGTCCCTCCCCCCCCCCCCCGACAGCAGCAACAGCCAGGTGTGGGCGGAAAAATCCAGTCTGCCCTTTTCCCTCCCCCCGACAGCAGCAACAGCCAGGCGTGGGCGGGAAACTCCAGTCTGCCCTCTACCCCAGCAACAGCAGCCACCAATCACTAAACCCTGCCACTTTCCCCAGCAACAGCAACAGCCAATCCCTAATCACCACCCCTCCCCTGTCCAGTACCACCCACTGACCTTTCTCCGGCAACCAATCAGAACAGGGCGTGGCTTCGACCAATCAGCCTTCCCCAGCCCCTATAAAACTGTTGCCTCTCCCTCAATAAAGTGGACCTGCGTGTTTACCTCGTCTCCGCGGTAGTTCTTCTGCCGTGCGCCCTCCAGTCCTGAGAGCCCCCGACAAGGGCCTGGCCTCCTTTGTCCCCAGTTCGTCGCCTGCTTCTCCGGGCGACCCCCTCATCCCCGGCTTCGCCGGGCAACCCCATCAGCCGAACCGCGCAACCCCTGTGAGACCGACCCCTCGTCTGCTGCCGGACCGACCCCTCGTCCCAAGTGGGACCGACCCCTCATCCCAAGCGGGACCGACCCCTCGTCCCAAGCTGGACCGACCCCTCATCCGCAGCCAGACCCCACCTCTACCGACCGAGCAAGCCGTCGCAACTAGACATTACCTTTGCACTTGAGGGATTCTTGTTGTCCTGTTAGACAAGGTTGCAGAACTCTCCAGGATGGGAATTCATTATTCTTTTGGTTATTGTGTGAATCTCCATCCACCAAAACAATGTCCCATGAATACTTGAATATATTCATATGCCTTAGAGGCATGCCCCAGGTGAACCCTTTCCCATGAGTTCCCACATGACTGATGCCCTGCACCAATGATCCTCCCCTTCTACTGCTGTGACTCACCTGTGATCAAAAACCTCTCCAAAAATGAAGCCAACATAATAAGCCCTCAATATTATTGCAAGTAACTATGAATCTTATTCTCCAAAAATTGTAACTTAGTAAATACCATAGGTTCCATGGGGAGGAGGAGGAAAGATGGTGGAATTTAAGGCATGAGCATTGTTCAACATGGTCTTGTAATAATGGATATAAGCCACTTTAAATTTTTCTTAACCTATAAATATGTATGATCTAAAATGTAAATCATAATGTAAACCATTGATCAAGACTAGTAACAATGCTTCAGCATTTGTACATCAGTCATAGCAAATGTACCATTTGCATGTAAAATGCTATTAATAAGGGAGAGGGGAAAAAGGGAAGAGCATTGAGTGCATGGGAGTCACTTGTACTTTCTATGTGAGTTTTATGTTTCCTAAAGCTTCTTTGAAGATAAAATGGAAAAAAAAGATACCAGTGGAATATGTGGAAGAAAATGTCACTGTACATATAAGACAACAGATCTTACAATGAGGAAAGACACAATGTCTAATATTTTTATTATTTTTAATGATTTCAAATTGTTTTGAAATTTTTTGTATTTTTTTTAAATTACTTTTTCATTTTATTAATTTTGTTTTCTTTGTTGGGTGGCCAAATTGCTTTTGCTCCAAAGTAAGTCCTTCTCAATTCACAATAGAGTGTCAATTAAGTACACCAGTATTTTGAGAAGAGAAAGAGTTTATTCAGCAAAGGCTAGTACCATAAATATACGAGGAAAATCCTCAAGTTTCTCTCCCAAAGTTGGAAGTTCTTAGGGGTTTTATGGCTTGAACAAAAAGTGAGATGTGGGTAAAAGCTGAGGGGAATATAGCATTGCAATATGGGGAATATGGAAGATGGTCATCATGCTAACTCATAAATTGCATGACTAGAAAGTGACATTATGTGTGTAGCAGTTTGATATTGTTTATGAATTCCAAAAACAGACATTGTTACATCATCAACTGCTGCTTGGTAGTAATCCCTTAGTACCAGGGAGGCTCATTCCTGGGAGTCATGTCCCACACTGGGGGGAAGGCAATGCATCTACATGTTGGCCCTACTTTGGAGTTTCTGTTCCTGAGTGTCATGGAGTTGGACTCAGATATGACCTTTCTACACATGCCTCTTCTATTGCTTTTACCAGACCTGTGGTTGGCGTTTGGGTTGGTGTATACTCAGGAGACCTGAATCTCTGAACTGTCCATTTGACAGCCAGACCCTGAACCTCAACAGACTTGTGGCTCCTACCCTCTGGTTTCTTGGACATACCCAGGCCAGCTGACAGGGAGGTGAAGACGGTCAACCCCCACACCAGGGAGCGAAGAGTGCCTACAGTTACAAGCAGGAGAATTGCATCCATCATCCATGTGGAATCTAAGCCCCTTCTTGATGTAGACATAACCATCCCAGGGTCCACAGGATGGAGGAATAGAGTATGGATTAGTGTGATTAGTAAGGGAAGAAACTGTAGTAGTGATGTGGAGAGGGTGATCACAGTGGCTGCTGATAGTAGGGAGACAGAAGAGATTTGGTGTGGGGGTGTTTTCAGGATTTGGAGTTGTCCTAGGTGGTGCTGCAGGGATGGATGCTGGACGTTGTGTGTCCTGTCATGGCACACTGGGTGGACTGGGGGATAGTGTGGACTACAATGTGGACCACTGTCCATGTGGTGCAGCAGTGCTCCAGAATGTATTTGCCAGGTGCTTTGGATGTGCCGCAATGATGGAAGAGATTGTTCATGTGGGAGGGGTGGGATGGGTAGGGTGGGGGATATATGGGGACCTCATATTTTTTAATGTAACATTTAAAAGAAAATAAAGAAAAAAATAAAAGAAAATAAAGAAGAAAAAGAAACCAGACATTGGATTATGTTTTAACTAGTCTCTTCCCAGCCTACAGCTGATATTGGAAGAAGCTGGGACTATGGTGGAAGAGGAATAAGAAGTCTGAACCCTTGAAAACATTGGCAGGCATATTGTTCCAGCATGTGGCAACAGACTTGTTGAGGGAAGGTAAATGTGCTTTATGGCCTTGTGACTGTAAGCTTCTGCCCCAAATATATACCCTTTATTAAACCCAACAGATTTCTGGTACTTTGCACCAGTACCCTTTGGCTTATTAATACAATGTGCATGATGAGTGAGTGGTATGAGATTCTGGTCTTAGAAATAGATTAATCTCTACGTATGCATAGATTGACTGCATGCTTATTTCACTTGAAGTTTAGGCTTTATACTATTGCACATGTAATGAGGGTTAATCCTGATTAGAATTTGCTTTGTCAGTTCTGGGATGACTCGTGTTACTTCAATAATAAATACTGAGGCATGTGTACTGTAGTTTCAGATGTCAAGATTGCAAAATAAATTAGGGAAGAAGTTGCAAGATGCATATGACAACATGGATGTACCTGGAGTTCATTATGTTGAGTGAAGCAAGCCAACCACAAAAAGACAAATACTGTTTGATTTTGCTATTGTGAACTGAATATATGTGTATACACCACACTTCGTTTATCTACTCCTCAGTTGCTGGACATCTGGGTTGTTTACAAATTTGGCAATCATGAATAATGCTTCTATAAACATCAGTGTGTTGATGTTTTCTAATGCCTCTTTTCTGGTTCTTCTGGGTAAATACTTAGCAGTGGTATTGCTGAGTCATATGACAAGTCTATATTCAACTTGCTTAGGAGGTGCCAAACGTCCTCCATGGTGATGGTACCATTCTACATTCCCATCAACAATGAATAAACCTTCCCATCTTTCCACATCCTCTCCATTTACAGTTTTCTAATATTTTAATATCTCATTGTAGTTTTTATTTACATTTCCCTAATTGCTAGTGAGGCAGAACATTTTTTCATGTGTTTCTTCACCATTTATATTTCTCCTTTGGACAATTGTCTTTTAAAGTTTTTTGCCCATTTTTTAATCAGGTAGTTTGTCTTTTATTTTTGAGTTGTATGATCTCCTTAGATATCATGGATAGTAAAGCCTTATAAGATGTGTGATTGCCAAATATTTTCTGCCATTGAATTGGCTGCCTTTTCACCTTTTTGAAAAAGTCTTTTGAGATTAAAAATAAAACTGCTTAGTTTTGAGAGGTCCCATTTATCTATTTTCTCTTTTCTTACTCATGCTTTGAATGTAAGGTTTAAGAAACTACTACCAACCACAAGATACTGAAGATATTTTCCTATGTTTTCTCCCAGGTGTTTCATGGTTGTTGCTTTTATGTTTAGGTCCTTGATCCATTTTGAGTTAATTTTTGTTTTAAGGCCTGAGATAGGTATCCTCTTTCTTTCTTTTGGATATGGCTATCCAGGTTTCCCAGCATCATTTGTTGAATGGACAGTTCTGGCTCAGCTGGGAGGGATTTACCACCTTTTCAAAAGTTACTTGACTGTAGATGTAAGGGTCTATTTCTGAATTCTCAATTTGGTTCTATTGGTCATTCTGTCTGTCTTCATGCCAGTTCCATGATGTTTTTACCACTTCAAAGTCAGGATGTGTGAGCCCTCCAACTTTGTTCTTATTTTTCAGTATATTTTTGGCTATTTGTGGCACCTTAATCTTCCAAATAAATTTGATTATTGGCTTTTTGATTTATGAAATAAAGGCTGTTGGGATTTTTACTGGGATTGTGTTGAATCTGTCAATCAGTTTGGGTGGAATTGAAATTTTAAAGGTATTTAGTCTTCCAATCCAAGAACACAGAAGTCCTTCCATTTATTTATGTTCTTTGATTTCTTTTAGCAATGTTATGTAGTTTTCTGAATACAGGTCCTTTATGTCCTTGGTTCAGTTTGTTCCTAAATATTTGATTTTTAAGTTGATATTATAAATGAATTTTTTTCTGATTTCCTCCTCGATTGCACATCAGTAGTATATAGAAACACTATTGATTTTTACATATTAATCTTGTATCTCTCTGTTTGCTGAACTCGTCTATTAATTCTAGTATCTTTGTTATAGATTTTTCAGGATTTTCTAGATATAGGATCATGTATTCATCTCAAGATGTATGCTGATTTCTTTGGAGTTTCTTCGTTGAACCACTGATTGTTTGAGTATATTGTTTAGTCTCCATATTTTTATGAATTTTTCCTTTTTCCCTCTATTAATTTCCAGCTTTATTCAATTATGATTGTAGATAGTGTTTTGTATAATTTCTATTTTTAAAAATTTATTGTGACTTGTCTTGTGACACAACATATGATCTATCTTTGAGGAGGATCCATGAGCACTTGAAGAGAATGTATATTCTGCTGTTTTGGGGTCCAATATTCCATAGATAGCTGTTAGATCTAGTTCATTTATCATATTATTCAAACTCTCTGTTTATTTATTTAGTTCCTGTCCAAATGTTCTATCCAGAACTGAGAGTGTTGTATTGAAATCTCAACTATTATTATAGAGACATCTATTTCTCCCTTCAGCTTTGCCAGCGTGTGCCTTATGTATCTTGGGGCACTGAAGTCAAGTGCATAAATATTTACAACAGTTATTTCTTCTTGTTGAATTGCCCTTTTTATTACTACATAATTACCTTCTTCATCACTTATAACAGCTTTGCATATAAAATCTATTTTGTCTGAAATTATTATTACTACTCCAGCTCTTTTTGGGTTCCTGATTGTGTGGAATATCTTTTTCCAGCCTTTAAATTTAAACCTGGTGGTATCCATACATCTGAAGTGACTCTCTTGTAGACAACATATAGATGGCTCATATTTTTTAATCCATTCTATCATTCTGCATCTTTTGATTGTGGAGTTCAAGCCATTAACATTTAATGTTATAACTGCAAAGGCATTACTTTCTTAATCCATTTTGGCCTTTGGCTTTCTTTTATCATATCATGTTTCTATTTTTTACCCTTTCTAATATTCTTCATTTCTACATTATTTTCCAAGTTTCTTACCTTTGTTTTTTCCTTTCAGATTGCAGTATTTCTTTTAGTACCTCTTGTAATTTTTGTCTTTTGGTAATATATTCCATCAGTTTTCATTGGTTTGTGATGTCTTTGAACTCTATTTAATTTTTGAGGGACTGCTTTGTCAGACAGAGAATTCATGGCCTGCAGCTTTTTCCCTTTCAGTACCTTAAATACATCATACTACTTTCTTCCCTCCTAAATGGTTTCTTTTTGATCTTTCTTTTTAATATATATATATCACAATGTTACGTTAAAAATATGAGAAGTTCCCATATACCCATCTTCCCAAAACCCCACTCCTCCCACTTCAACTTCTTTCGTTAGTGTGGTACATTGATTGCATTTAATGAATACATTTTGGATCACGGTTACACAGCATGGATTATAGTTTACATTGTATTTTACACTCTCCCCCAGTCCATTCAGTGGGTTATGGCAGGATATATGATGTCCTGCATCTGTCCCTGCAATATCAGGACAACTCCAAGTTGTGAAAATTCTCCCATATCACACCTCTTTTTCCTTCTCCTTGCCTTCAGCAACTCCTGTGGCCACTGTCGCCACATCAATGATATAATTTCTTCCATTGCTAGAGTCACAATAATTCTATAGTAGAATACCAGTAAGTCCACACTAATCCATATTTTATTCCTCCATCCTGAGGACCCTGAGATGGTGATGTCCACTCCACCTCCAATTGCGAGGGGACTTAGATTCCACATGGTTGATGGATGCAATTCTCCTGCTTGCAGTTGTAGGCATTCTTGGTTCCCTTGTTGACCATCTTCACCTCCTTGTTAGCTGACCTGGGTAAGTCCAATGAACTGGAGAGTAGGCGTTGCAACTCTTCTGAGGATCAGGTCCCAACTGGCACATGTACAGTTCAGAGATTAATGTCTCCTGAGTGTACACCAACCCCAGCACCAACCACCAGAACAGTAAAAGTGACAGGAGAGGGAAGTGTAGAGAAGACACATATGAGTCCAACTCCAACACACTCAGGAGCACAAATTCCAAATAGGGCCCACTGGCAAAGCACTGAACTCCAGAGCTATCTGCCATGACCATAGGACCCAGGTGTCTCTATAGCCCCCAGGATCACCACTACCTTGGGTTGTATCTACTTTGGCTATCTCTGAGATCCTGGTGAGATGTGTAAGCACCACCCCTCTGATGACCTTCTGACTCATTTTGAAGTCTCTTAGCCATATGATGAGCAGTCAGCACTTAATCTTATTGCATTTCCTTTCTATGTTATGCTTTGCTTTTCTCTTTCTGACTTCAAAATCGCTTTAACTCTGATATTTTTCATTCCAAATAGTAGTTATCTAGGAGTAGGTTTATTTGTGTTTATTCTATTTAAGGTGCCTAGTCTTTCCTGGATATTGATATTTATATCTTTAATAAGCATAAGCAGGGAAGTGGACTTGGCTCAATGGATAGAACATCTGCCTACCATATAGGAGGTCCATGGTTCAAACCCAGGGCCTCCTTGACACATGTGGAGCTGGCCCACATGCAGTGCTGATGCACGCAAGGAGTGCTGTGCCACACAGGGGTGTCCCCTGCATAAGCCCCATGCGCAAAGATTGCACCCCATAAGGAGAGCCACCCAGTGTGAAAGGAAGTGCAGCCTGCCCAGGAGTGGTGCTGCACACACAGAGAGCTGACACAGCAAGATGACACAAGAACAATAACAAAAACAAGACACAGATTCCCGGTGCCACTGACAAAGATACAAGCGGACACAGAAAACACAAAGCAAATGGATGCAGACAACAGACAACTGGAGCTGTGGGGGAGGGGAGAGAAATAAATTAAAAAAATAAATCTTTAAAAAAAAGAAAATGACTTCTAAAAAATAATAATAAGAGTAGGCAAGTTTTTCAGTCATTATACCCTCAAATATTATTCCTGACCCTTTTCCATTTTCTTCTCCTTCTGAGACACCAACAATGCATATGTTTCTGAGTTTCACATTGTCATTCAATTCCATGAGACCCTGTTCCATTTTTTCATATCTCTCCTCTTTCTGCTTTACTTTTTTTTTTTTCCCTCCAGGTCAGGTGTTCTGTCTTCAAAATCACTAATTTGCTCATCAAGCAAATTGAATCTTTTCTTATGTGCCTCTAAAGTATAAGTATTCTCATCCATTAAGTCTTCCATTTCCATAATGTCTGTCAATTTTCTTGGCAGACTTTTAAATTGTTCTTTGTGCTCCCCCAGTGTCTTCTTAAATCCTTTATTTTTATAGTCATAATTACTTTAAATTCTTTAATGCTATTCAGAGAGTTGTGTTATTATCATTAATTGTATTAAATCCTGAATCTACTCAGGATATTTGGTTTGTTCCTTTAGCTGGGCCATCTCTTCATGTTTCCTGGTATGGCTTGTAATTTTTTTGCTGATGTCTAGATATCTGGTATGTTGGTGAATTTACTCTGATGGGAAATTTCTCTCTCTTGCCTATTGTTATTACTATTCACAATTCTCCTTTGATATTTGGTTCAACTTACATAATTCTTTAAATTTGCCCAGCTTATGTTATTTATCAAAGCTTTTTCCAGGAACTCTCTAAAGGGCACAGACTTTCTTCCAGGTGGGGGGTAAAGAGAGCTCTGAAAACAATTTTTGTCCATGTAATTTCCACAGCAGCCTGTGGGTGGTGCTCGTTGGTGCACCTTTCCACAAAGGTATATCTCTCTTGGTTTTCCTTCGTTTTTTTCTGTCCAAAGCTGAGATTCAAAGTGGGATCTGCTAGCTAAATTCATTGAAGAAAAGCACCCCCAATTCCCCTTTCCTTTTCCATTATTATAACTGACAGGGAGGAAAGTGTTTGCTTACTTTTCAGTCAGCAGAAGTAAGCCAGGTGATTTACCACTGCTGAAGAGTTCAGGGGTAGGGGAAAAGAATCCCTCCTGGCAGCTGGGACGTTTAGTAACTCACAGTTTGTTGTTTGGCCTTTTTGTCTCTCTGTCCCTCACTCCCTTGGTAGTTGTGAAGTGCTGTCCCCATCTGCTGACCCCCAAAGCAGGCCCTCGGGCAGCTTTTGGCTCTTTTTCCATTGTTTTGTGGGAAAGTTAGCCCAGTCTGCCTAGCATTTTGAAGCTCTTTTGTTACTGTTCATTTACAAGGTAAAGATTATGCAGTGTACAAAACATAGCATCAGAAATAAAGAAACAAAATATTTGGCTTAAAGCCTAATGATTCAGATAAATCAGCTTCTGCCTATTATAAAAAATAACATAATCAAGCCTTTATAATATTATATCAGAGATTTAGTAAGTTCCCAAAATACAATTTATTGGGTTAAAATGTATCTTTAAATTTATGTTCTTTTACAAGTGGATGTTCCCCACAGAGACCAAAGTCAAAAATGGACATGTTTCAAACCTTCTGAGAAGGAAGGAGAATGGAACAACTATTACCTGGCACTGGAGCCCACAGTCCTCAAGGATACTCTTCCAGTATCTAACTGGTGGAGTATGTTAGCTTTCCCTATCAGAATAGGCCAAGCCAGGAAAAATTTCTCTCCCAGCTAACAAGCCTAGGTCTCCCCCAGACACTGTTTTCACTCCTGAATCTCTCCCATAGTCAGAAATTACCCTCCCCTTTGATAGGCAGATGAGGACTTCTGTGGACCACTGACTACCTCAGGGGACACTGCACTTTTCTTGGGCACATGTTATGTATGACATTATGAGGGGTCCCAAGCTAACTTCACTCACTCTAACCTTTCTTAAACAGAAACAAACATCTACCATTCAGACATCCCAGGAGTTAGGTTTCTCTGTCCACACTCACCTCATTCTCTCACACCTGGGGGAGGTGGGGACTGAACAGGGAGTTTAAGCTAAAAATTGGCAGAATTGATTTCAGAAAAATAAATTCTAATTAAAATATGATTTTTCATTTATACATTGTGTAGCTATAGGGGAGAAATTTGCTGTTCCCATGTCAAGCTCTAAACTATTTTAGACATAGGTATTTAAAGATTTAATTATAACTTTTTAAAAATAAAATGTTATTGAAGTATATCATTCATACATGAATACACATAAAAATAAAAGTATAGTAAAATTTGTAAATTTACAAAACAAACATGCATATCATCACATAAGGTTCCCATATATCTCCCCACTGCCAACACCTTGCATTTTTGTAAAACATTTGTTACAAACTGTGAAAGAGCATCATCAAAATATTATACTTACAGTAATATTTAGCCTGTATCTTATGTTTTGTGTATTTTTCCCCAACCCATCCAATTATTAACACCTTATATTAGCATTTTATATTTATAATTATTCAGGAGAAAATGTTCTCACATTTGTCCTGTTAACCACGGCCTATCATCCACCACTGAACTGCCTGTGTTATATAATCCCATGCTTTGTACAATCCATTCAGAGTGTACACTCAGTGGTTCTCATTTTAATCACAGAGTTGTGCTGTCATCACCTTAGTAAATTTTGTTATTTTTTATTTTTTTGTCTTTATTTTTTTAATATTACATTAAAAAAATATGAGGTCCCCATATACCTACCCCCCCACCCCTTTCACCCTCCTCCTCCCCCCATAACAACAATCTCCTCCATCATCAAGAGACATTCATTGCATTTGGTGAATACCTCTCTGAGCACCGCTGCTTCTCATGGTCAATGGTCCACACCATAGCCCACACTCTCTCACAGTCCACCCAGTGGGCCATGGGAGGACATACAATGTCTGGTAACTGTCCCTACAGCACCACCCAGGACAACTCCAAGTCCCAAAAATGCCCCCACATCTCATCACTTCCTGCCATTCTCTATCCCCAGCAGCCACCATGACCACTTTCTCCACACCAATAAATTTTAGAGTGTATTCCTTTATTCCAAAAGGAAAAATCCCATAGTCCCTTATGCCTCCAATTTTGTTGTCACTTAGTATTGAAATAAATTTCTTGCTGTTGTTACAATATATTACAATATTACTATTACGGTTACCTATCATCTATAAGTTACATTAGTGGTAATTTTCCTGTGTATCACCAAATTCTTAGCACTTTGTAAAAGAAGAGCATTCTTATATTTATACTATTAACCACAATCTTCATCCACCACCAAAATCACTGCTCCAGTAGCTGTGCGATCCTCATGTATTAAAGCATTTAGTACTTTGGGTTTTTGTTTGTTTGTTTTTAAATAACACCTTTTAAAATTAAAGTTAATAGATCACATAGAATGTTATGTTAAAAAAACATGAGGTTTCCATATAAACCAAATCCCCCATCCCCATCATTTTTGTAAATAGTATTTTTTGAAGATACATACATACAAAAATGTTACATTATGAAAAACAGAGGTTCCAGTATACCCTCGTCCCCCATCCCACTCCTCCCAACCAACAACCTCCCCCATCATTGTGGCACATTCAGCGCACTTAGCAAACACATTTTGGAGCACTGCTGCACCACGTGGATAATAGTTTATCCTGTAGTTCACACTGTCCCCCAGTACATTCAGTGGGTTATGGCAGGATATGTAATGTACAGCATCTGACCCTGCAATATCATTTAGGACAACTCCAAGTCCCAAGAATGCCCCCTCATCGCATCTCTTCTACCCACTCCCTGCCCTCAGCAACTACTGTAACCACTTTCTCCCCATCAATGATACATTTTCTTCTATACATAGTCACGATGGTTTTATAGTAGAATATCAGTAAGTTCACTCTAATCCATATTTTAGTCCTCCATTCTGTGGGCCCTGGGATGGTGATGTCCACTCCATCTTTATATCAAGAGGAGGCTTAGAATCCACATGGATGATGGATGCAATTCTCCTGCTTGCAGTTATAGGCATTTTTGGTTCCCTGGTGTGGTGGTTCACCATCTTCACCTTCCTGTTAGCTGGCCTGGGTTAGTCCAATGAACCAGAGGGTAGGAGTTGCAAGTCTGCTGAGCCTCAGGACCCAGCTGGCACATGGACAGTCCAGAGATTCAAGTCTCCTGCGTAGACACCAACCCTAGCACCAACCACAGGTTCCGTAAAAGTGACAGAAGAGGCATGTATAGAAAGGTCACATCTGGGTCCAACTCCATCACACTCAGGGACACAAATTCCAAAGTAGGTCCCACTGACATGGTATCGAACTCCAGAGGTATCTGCCTTTACCATATCCCTGTAGGTCTCTGTAGCCCTCAGGATAACCAGTACCTGTGGTTGTATTCACTTTGGCTGTTTCTGGGTGCTCCTGAGGAGTGTGTAAGCATGATCCCTCTGATGCCCTCCTGACTCTTTTTTGAAGACTCTTAGCCATATAAACGCATTTGTCTTTGCCATTTTCCCCTTTTATTCAAGGTCAAAAAGCAGTTTTTAACACATGTTCCTACATATGGGCTGAGATATTCTGCTAGTCTGAGTTGACCCTTTTATTCAAGATGTTTTTTCTATTTACATCACCAGCTGGTACTTGGTAGTAATCCCTCAGCACCAGGGAGGCTCACTCCCTGGGAGTCATTGCCACACTGGTGGGAATGTAATGCATTTCCCTGCTGAGTTTGGCTTAGAGAGTGACTACATTTGAGCAACATGGAGTCTCTCAGGAGGTAACTCTTAGGCACCCTGCAGTTCTAGGCCTAGTTCATATTTCAGGCACACAGACTCATAAGCATAGTCATCAGTATTAAGGGCTCATTGTTGGAAAATCCTTCTTTGTAATTATAACTTTATGGATTCTTAAATGTAGAGGTGAGCTTTGAGTTCCTAAGGAATAGAAATTTTCAATGAAAGTAGCTCATTTACTGAATATATCTAGACAAATTATGGGAACCAAATATTTACCAGAATTCTCCACATTTTATGAACATATATATAGAGAAAGAGTAATTTCTATCCAATTAATTTCTCAATTTGGAATTGTTGGAATTCCTGTTTTTGTGTAACAAATGGTGGATATTTGTGGCACTGTACACTAGAAAGAAGAAAGCAATTGTTGAGCTCAATCAAAACATTGAGAAATCTTAACCACTAGACACAGGAGAGTAATTATAATGTCAATGTTTCCTCCAAATTTGAAGCAGATGTAACTTACCAGAACATGCTTACTAAAACCAGTTTCGTAGGAGTGTCTGTGTCCTATAGGTCAAAAAACCAATATGGAAACAGTAACATGAAAACTTGTTTTATAAAAGTTGTGCTATAAATTTAAATAATGACAGCATCATATAGACTGTCTTTCAAATTCCTTGATATTTTCTAAGTTTTATTATACAGTGATTGTAAGAAAGAATAAGTGAAGTATAGATTTGCCTCTATGAAAAAGCTGAACTTCAGGTATGAATAAAAATTTGATTTGTGTCCTCTTCACTCCAGCATTTGGAAAGAGCTGCTAAAACATCTTCTAAGTGATGCTTTTGTACTTAACACTCATGTCTCACTTGGTGGACTGAATCTTAGCTTTCACTTAAATTTCAGTGTGTAATAGAACAATTTCACAGACACCATGTTGGAAAACAGAAGTTACTTTTTTGACTTAAAATTACTGAAATTAATTAGTCACATAGTCTTCATTTACTAGAGCTGCAGCTAGTGGAAAAACAACTCAGAGACTGAGAAGTCCTGAGAAAAATATTTTTTTCTCTATCATTGAGATGCTGATGCTGCAAGGTCTGCATCACCATATCTAAAATTTTAAAGGGAAAATATGTATCATGTGTAGGCAGTTGGAAGAAGATCTAATATTGTGAAAAGTGAGATAGGAATAATAATAGAAAAAGGAAGGAAAATAATCAAATGTCTTATGATCCTCAAGTAACTATAACAGACTCAGTCTTGATATTTGTGGAACAGGTCATTTTAACATGGAAAGAAAAATAACGTACTTATGTGTATACTCCCCATTTCCTATAGTTGGCAATCAAAATAGCAAATTCACCTAAATTGATTAAATTTGAGCCAAAACCAAAAATAGAATCATCTCATATGACCTATATAGCATTTCCATCTTGTTAAGTGAAAATTCAGGGAAATGGCATGACTCATACAATGCTATTTTTAAATTGTGAATGTGGGGGTATATATCTTAAACAGGATGGCACATAAATTCCATTGGACGTAAACTCAATAATGTAACAATAGACTATATAATGTGATCACTTTAGGGGAACCTTTGTACCTCACTTATGAACATTCAATGCTGAGTTGCTTGAGAGAAAAAATGTTAAAATGCATTATATTAAGTTATACAGAAGAGTCAGAGTTGCTGAATATATATATATATATAGAGAGAGAGAGAGATAGATAGATAGATAGATAGATAGATAGATAGATAGATGTTGCACAATTCCAAAAATTGTTTGCATGCATTTTAGGGGGAATATTTGAATCTCTATATTTATCTGTGTGGACAGGTTGTTCATGTATTCTTTTGCTAAATAGAAAAATATACCACAGTGTATACAGTGAAAAATGAATAATATACTATAATGTATAATGTATTCTTTTGTTAAATAGAATAACATACCACAGTGAATAATATACCATAATGTCCACAGTGGACAAAGGTATAATAATTCCTGAAACGTTGGTTTCTAATGCACTTTTAAAGAATATTATATTTGTGCACTTAGAAATACTCATACAGTTCACATAATAGTGTAAAATAATGATAATATGTTACATTTGTTTCAAATATGTAAAGAAGTACAATCATTTTAATCTGGGAGAATTATGGAGAAAAAATTTGGAAGAATACAGATTAAGCCTGTTTTTCTCATGTGTATTAACACTTACAGCACCTTGATTTTATTGGGGTGTCATTCCACCCCTTTTTTTGGGTTTCTTTTCCTTTATTCCTGCACCAAAGACAAGGTCTTTCTCCACAGCCTGACCACTTCTCTGTCATTAGGGTAGTAACATGATTCTCTATGCTGTATAAACTATTTTCATGGTTGAAGAGCATGCAGTGAATCACTGTTTTTCTGTTTTAGTGTCAGTATTAGATACTGTATCCTTCTGTCTGGGGTATAGCAAATTCTCAGGGGTCCTGTCCCTCCACCATCTATCTCATAGAAGCCTCATCAATGTTTACAAATAAGGAGAGGCTACTACCCTACAGCAAGGGAAAGGAGTATACTCCACAAGGACCCAAGTTACAAGGTATCAAGTGCTTCACTCAGATGCCTCATCCCAAATCTTGGGGTTTTTTCACTCCTTTCCTATCAGTTATATACCACATGGTTAATGGTTTACATTGAAGTTTACACTCTCTCCCCAGTCCACCAGTGGGCCATGGCAGGACATACAATGCCCAGCATCAGTCCCTGCAGTACCACCCAGGATAACTCCAAGTCCTAAAAATTCCCCCTCATCACATCTCTTCTTCCCACTTCCCACCCTCAGCAACTACTGTGGCCACTTTCTCCCCATCAATGATATAACTTCTTCTATTAGTAGTCATTTTATAATGACTACTAATTTTATAGTAGAATATCAGTAAGTTCACTCTAATCTGTATTTTAGTCCTCCATTCTGTGGGCCCTAGGATGTGATGTCCACTCCACCTTTACATCAAGAGGGGTCTTAGATTCCACATGAATGATGGATGCACTTCTCCTGCTTGCAGTTGTAGGCATTCTTGGCTCCCTGGTGTGGTGGTTGACCTTCTTCACCTCCCTGTTAGCTGGTCATGGTAAGTCCAATAATCAGAGGGTAGGAGTTGCAAATCTGCTGAGGGCCAGGGTCTGGCTATCACATTGACAGTCCAGAAATTCAGGTATCTTGAGTATACACCAACCCCAGTGCTAACCATAGGTTCAGTAAAAGTGACAGAAGAAGCATGTGTACACAAGTCACATCTGAGTCCAACTACATCACACTCAGGAACACAAACTCCAAAGTAGGGCCAACTGATATGGCACTGAACTCCAGAGCCATCTGCCATGACCATAGAACTTGTGGGTCTGAGTAGCCCTCAGGGGAACCAGTACCTGGAGTATCTACTTTGGCTGTCTCTGGGACCCTGCTGAGGCATGCATAAGCGCAACTACTCTGATGACCGCCCAACTCTTTTTTGGCAGTTCATAGCCATATAAACTCATGTGTGCTTTCCATTTTCCCCTTTTATTCAACATCAAAAAGCAGTTTTTAACACCTGATATTATATGTAGGCTGAGATATTCTGCTGGTCTGAGTTAACCTTTTTATTCAAGGTCTTTTTCTACTTACATCATCAACTGGCGCTTGGTAGTTCACCCAATTTTTGGTAGCTGGGAATCCTGCCATCTAAATCCCTTCAGTCAGTCACTAATAAAATTGCTCCAACATCTCAAGGTAGTAGGCAGTGAAAGACTGGCATCTTCATTCTCAGAGCCATTACAACATTTATGCAACTTACATTTTATGAGAGAAATAGATGCTTTGACACTGATATATGCCTAAAACTAGCCATACATTTGAAGCCTCGTTCTTCATGCCACAATAAACACAAAACCCAGTGATGAAGTTCGCAAATTACTTTACCCAAAGTTCATTCCAACTATAGTCGGAGATATATCTTTAATCCAAAATCACCTTCATTTCTAAAACTGGCCTCTAATTATGTCTGTGGATGCCAAATGGGAGTAAGTGACAAATGTTGGCTCATTCTTTGGCAGACATTATTACAGGGTCAATTACAAATCCTCTGAGGACTTGAGAGATCATTGCATTGCCAAATCCTGCAGTTTGTGAGAATCTATTTAAACCTCTTTGTAGTGTCAGTGAAGAAAAAATTGCAAAATAGAACCTGTGAGCAAAGAAGGGCCTGCGTAACGGAGCCATGTACAACAAGGACTGAAGATATGTTTGTGAGATTCTGCTTCTAAGATTAGAAGGTTCCTAGGGCAAGAGAGTCAGAAAGAGGGCTTGAATAAGGAAAAAGGGACTTTCTGCACACTGCTCATAGATCTTTAGGGTACAGAATTTTGGAGGAATTTATTTGAGAAAACAATGTCCAATCAAGTGGTTTTGATTCAATTGTAGAGTTTATAGTTCTAATACTAGACAATTTTGTTATGAAGACTTTGTGCTGTTCCCATGTTTTTTAAATTTAGATAGAAAATGTTTCTCAAAGAAGTGAAAAATACACATAGAACTGATCAAAGGTATATATATAGATGAGATAGAGAGATAGATCTATATATATTTTCATGGGAAGTCAAAAGTGGAAGTAAATCCTAGAGATACAGAAGTTTCATAACTAAAATAACTATTCTTCTGATTAGATCCAGATTAGTGATGGGAACCAAAATAATCTAAAATTTCCAATCCTGGGAGCAATATCCAAAAGGTAATTCCAATCTACTACTCATATTTTAATTTGGAATTGATTTCTAGAAAAGCTTTTATTTCAAGCTCAGGGAGTTTATTCGTGGCTGTTGTATGTAATGTGAGGGGAAGAAAGCAATACTTGGTCTCAGTCTACAAACTGAGGAACCCACAAACAACTAGTCCCAGGTGAGTGAAAAATAAATGTTTGCTTACCAAAATTTCAAGCACATTAATTTCATTAGCCAACTGATATTCACTGAAATAATTTTTGTAGTTAGGTTCCATAATATAGTGACATGAAAATATCAATAGAAACCTTACTTGCATTACTGTAGTCCAGTCACTCTTAAGAACCACAGACGTTGCCTTTACTACATTGGGGTTAATATTTATGTCTCACAAAACAGACAGATTCTAGACATTTCTATCTGTGAGACTGAATTTTCTTTCCCTTTATCATGACTTCCCAGTTGCCAAAATGAATGATTAACCACACAGTCACCATGTACTAGAACCTTGGCTAGAGGGAAAATAACTCAGAAACTGAGCTCTTCTGAAAACAAAGACTTTTTTTCTTGACCTTTTTTGAACCTGAGAGACCTTTAATGCTTACCTTTGTTTCCAGAAATTTGGAGGGAGAAATACGTGATTGTTTTGCCAGGAATTGGGAAGGAGAAAAAAAAAATAGAAGAAAAATTTAAGTATCTTACATTTCTTTGTAAAAACTGTATGCATACACTCTATTTACAGAGTATTAAAAAGGAATAACACATTAACGTATATATACAATATTTCCACCAGTTACCAGTGAAAACTTCAAATCCATATTAAATGATTAAAGTTATCCTAAAAGGAAGATGGTATTGCCTTAGGTGATCCTAGCATCTTTCTAGTCAATAGAAAACTCAGAGAAATTTTATTTCTCATTTGATTCAATTTATAGAAAGTGAGTAGGGACATATATCTAATCTGGAATATTATAATACATGCAAGAAAGACTAATTGCCTATAAAACTTATATAAGTAATATTGCGAGCTCTTCAGGAAAAATTGCCTTACTTACCTGTTCATATCCAAGATGAAAGAGTGATTATTAAATGAATGGTCTATTGAACCAGACACAATATCCAGGGCTATTGAATGGATGGTGCCCAATGACCTGGCATTTTTTATGAAAAATATTTCATCTGCAGCTCTTTCTCTGGGTGTTCATTGGCATTTATTGACTGCAAAGAATAAGAGAACACAGATGAAATTGAATAAGCTTTGGCATATTCATATCTGATTACATAGTTGAAATTTCAAAGTATATTTTGTTCATATACTTATAAAAATTCATGACAAAAGGAAGTATAATATTAAAATATTGGTACTGATGAAATTTGTGCCAAACAGTAAAGGAAAGCAAATACTGCAATTCAGAGTATTAGAAAATGTTTTGAAATCACCCATAAATCACCATGCATAATATTGCTTTGCTTCTACAGTGATGTTATAAGATATTACCATTATTAATTATTACAATTAATAAGAATTAGGAGAAACTTAACCTTTGTCCATTCTTCCTGTGACTATGTGAAATGTCAGAGGTGAAGAGACAGTATAGCTCAATCAATCCAGAGACCAAGACTTAAGAAGTGAGGAGATATTTTGGTACTGAATTAAAAAGATTATCATTTAGGAATATTGTGATTTTTTTCAGATGGACCACATGCCCACAACCCAAGCTGAATCAATGGAAAGAAAAAGAAATGTCACAGAGTTCATCCTGCTAGGCTTAACTCAGAATTCAGAACTGCAGAAAATATTATTTGCCTTGTTTTTACCCACTTATTTGATCACAGTGGCAGGTAACCTGCTTATCTCAGTCACCATCTTCATCAGCCCAGCCCTGGTTTCACCCATGTACTTTTTTCTGTCTTATTTATCCATTATAGATGGTTTATACTCTTCTTCCACAGTACCCAAAATGATCTTTGATCTGATATCGCAGAAAAACACTATCTCCTTCAATGGTTGCATGATCCAGCTCTTTGTTGAGCATTTCTTTGCTGGAACTGAGATCATCTTGTTAATGGTGATGGCCTATGACCGCTATGTGGCCATCTGTAAGCCTTTGCACTACATGTCCATCATGAGCCGACCTGTATGTAGATTCCTTATGGGGATGGCTGGGATTTTGGGGTTCATTCATGGAGGAATCCAGAGTTTGTTCATAATCCAGTTACCATTCTGTGGCCCCAATGTCATTGATCATTTTCTGTGTGATTTGCTACCTCTCCTGGAGCTAGCCTGCACAGACACCCACAGTTTGGGGCCCCTGATCGCTGCCAACAGTGGGTCACTGTGTTTACTCATTTTTTGCATGCTAATTACTTCCTATATCCTCATCTTGAGCTCCCTGAGGACTCATAGCTCTGAAGGACGTCGCAAAGCCCTCTCTACCTGTGCCTCTCATATCACTGTTGTCATCTTATTCTTTGTACCTTGTTCATTCCTGTATCTCAGACCTATGACTTCCTTCCCTGCTGACAAGGCTGTGGCTGTGTTTTACACGTTAATAACTCCTATGTTGAACCCCTTAATCTATACGCTCAGGAATGCAGAAGTAAAAAATGTCATAAAGAAGGTTTGGCATCAAATCATGCATAGTGTTAATCAATAAATCTTATGATTGCAGTATTAGGCAAAAAATCATTGTAATATTTTATAGACATTTCCCCCCTCTGGACAAATTTAACTTCCAACGTTCTTGATACTTTGTGGATCTTTTTTTTTTTTAAGAAGTCACATACATTGGGCCGGGTTGACATCCATTATGCACAATAGGCATAATGCCTAGAATCCATAAAAATTTCAAGGGTCAGTGAAATATTTCAATTTATTTCAAAAAAAATTTTTTTTTAAATTTTTTGAGGGAATCAAGCCCATGAAGACAAGTTACCCAAGGTCCACAAAAGTAATGATGCAGACCTGAATGTGGATATGAAAGAGATCAACAGAAATATTTTGAACAGTTTATATCCAATAATAGAGATGGAATTGAGTTTTATTTTACAAGAACAAAATGACTTTATATAAAACAGTTCTACAATAATACAAAAAGCAGAAAATATCTGTGCATTGAAGACTTACTTTAAATAGTAAAGAAAAGTAGACTCTGAAAATGATATAGTTGTTATAGGATATTACCAGTGATGTAAAAAGAAATTTGAGTGACGGTCCTGGACAACAGTGATCACAATCCTGGATTATAGAACAGAATCCATGCTTGGAATAATATGAAATACTGAGAGATTCAAAAATTGTTTCTTTGAGTCAGAGATTTAGATCAAATTGCCTGATTTCTCATCTTGTCTCTGGCATTAATAAGTCTTGTAAGTAAGTTGCTTTATCTCTCTCAACCCTTTCCTTCATCTGTAAAAGGCAAAAAAAAGATGCCTTACTTCCTTAAATGGTGAGAAGTAAATGATCATATTTGGAAAATGGCTCAGCTAAAAATTAATGGAAGTCGTTGGAACACTGTGCACCCTTCATAGATGTCTGCATAGCACTTAGTTTGACTTCTTATCCTTTTCAAGGTCAGTTTCCATTGTTCCCTCTAGACCCCTCCCATGGCATTGTTTTCAGGAACTTTTACTCCATCAGTTTTTATGTTTTCCTTATAATTTCCATTTCTCCCTCATCAAACTAAGTATAGCTGTAGATAAGGGTGTAGGGCCTGCTGAATTTAGGGGCCAGGAGGAAGCATTATCAGAATATCTTCCTTTAGAGTAGCTCTAAAGAAGTATCCACAAGTGTTTCAATTTTATTTTTTTGACTTGACAATCCGAAATAACTTTTTCTTTTCTTTTCTCTTCTTCTTTATTTTCTTTTAAATGTTACATTAAAAAAAATGAGGTCCCCATATACACCTCCATCCCTCCCTTCCCACCCCTCCCACATCAACAACCTCTTCCATAATTGCGGCACATCCAAAGCACCTGGCGAATACATTCTGGAGCACTGCTGCACCACATGGACAGTGGTCCACATAGTAGTCCACACTATCCCCCAGTCCACCCAGTGGGTCACGACAGGACACACAATGTCCAGCATCCATCCCTTCAGCACCACCCAGGACAACTCCAAATCCTGAAAATGCCCCCATACCGTATCTCTTCTTCTGTTTCCCTACCATCAGCAGCCACCATGGCCACCCTCTCCACATCACTACTACAGTTTCTTCTCTTACTAATCACAATTGTTCCCCAGTAGAACACCAGTAAGTCCACTCTAATCCATACTCTATCGCTCCATCCTGTGGACCCTGGGATGGTTATGTCCAGTCCCCCTCCACATCAAGAGGGGGCTTAGATTCCACATGGATGATGGATATAATTCTCCTGCTTGCAGCTACAGGCACTCTTGGCTCCCTGGTGTGGTGGTTGACCCTCTTCACCTCCCTGTCAGCTGGCCAGGGTAAGTCCCAGAAACCAGAGGGTGGGAGCTGCAAGTCTGCTGAGGCGCAGGGCCTGGTCGTCACATGGACAGTCTGGAGATTCAGGTCTCCTGAGTATACATCAGCCCAAATGCCAACCACAGGTCCAGTAATAGTAACAGAAGAGGCACATGTAGAAAGGTCATATCTGAGTCCAACTCCATCACACTCAGGAACAGAAACTCCAAAGTAGGACCAACTGACATGACCCTGAACTCCAGAGGCATCTGCCATGACCATAGAATCTGTGGGTCTCTGCAGCCCTCAGGAGAACCAGCACCTGGGTTTCCATCTACCTTGACTGTCTCTGGTACCCTGCTGAGATGTGCATAAGCATCACCCCTCTGATGACCTTCTGACTCTTTTTTGGAGACTCATAGCCATATAAACTCACTTGTCCTTTCCATTTGCCCCTTTTATCCAAAGTCAAAAAGCAGTTTCTAACATCTGATATTAAATGTAGGCTGAGATATTCTGCTGGTCTGAGTTGACCTCTTTGTTTATGGTCTTTTTCTAGTTATATCATCAGCTGGTGCTTGGTAGTAATCCCTAGGTGCCAGGTTTGAAAATATATGACAGGGGGCCAGATGTGGCTCAAACATATGAGCACCTTATTCCCACATGGGAGGTCCTAGGTTTGGTTACTGGTACTTCCTAAAAAGAAACACAGTAACACAAACAGACAAGACAACTTAGGCGAGCCGATGTGGCTTACTTGTTGAGTGCCGCCGCTTCCCACATGTGAGGTTCCTGGCTCCATCCCCAGCCCCAGTAATTTAAAAAGACAAATAAGCATGATAAAACTATGAAGAGAAAAAAAACAACACCGTATTCTCTCACCATTAAACAACTATTCTTAAATTTACCTTGTAGGCTTCTAGTCTGTACATAATATGTGAATATATTGCCCTTTTAAAATTAGAACGTAAAAATAAAAGACTCCTTTTTTCTTTTGCTTATCACTCCCAGGAAACAATAATGTGAATTAAGTAATATTCTTCCAATCCTTTAAAAAATATCACCCAACTTGGCCTACACACACTCACTCAAACATGTACAAACATGTAAAAATAATTTTGTTTATTGTGTTTTCTTTTTCTATTAATGAATAATTCAGCAACTTGTGCACTCAACATTTGTTTTCAAGCTACATTTTTATTATAAACAGCTTTCTAGTCATTTAAATACTGTACAGTAATCCGTCATAAATGATAGTTTTATAATTGAGGCATTGCCTATTGATACATATCTAATTGCTTCCATTTTTTAATACTAGAAATTATATGGTGAATATCATTGTATGGATCTCTATGTATGCAGACATGAGGGTTTCTATAAGGAGAGATCTAAAAACAAGTCAAATATTACAATTTTATTTTTATTTATTTTTGAGACACCACCAAGTACCTTTCCATCTTGTTTATACTACTTCCACAATGTGTGTGAGAGTACCTGCCAATTCCCATCCTTAGCAACTCTTGATTTTTTCTGTTTTTATACTCATTGCCAAATTATTATATAAAAATTGCATCTCTTTGTTAGGACAGTTGGCATTTTGCTGGTTACTATTGTGCTGGACATCTTTTTAAATGTTCGCATAAAATGTAAGTTTCATGTTCATATATTTACCTATACATCTATTAATGAACTTCTTATTTGTCCAAGTGCTTGAGATATTTTGCTTATTTGACTGATATATATTAGAAAATATCTCCTATTAAGCAATGACTGCTCCTTTAGCTCTATTCATGGTGAATTTTTATCATTTATAAATACTTTATTTAGTAAATAGCCATATTTGTCAATTTAGTTTGTTCTTTCAGTCTCATTTCAGAAAGGTGACTACATGAATATATTCTTAAATATTTTCTTCTATTAATTTTTCAAAGGAATTTAGTATTTTAGGAATGTAATTTTATTTAAAAACCACAAAATGTTTTTACATTTTCTTATAGGACTGTCCCCAAAGACTCATCAGTCATAAATGTTTTTCCTTGATATGACATCTATCTCTCCTGTCCTTTTTGTATACAGAAGATAAGTTTATTTTTAATCATGGGAGTTGTTAGAGATTCCCTCTCTAGGTTTGCAATAATTAACAAGCTGTGACTTAGTTCCCCGACATGCATTGAGAAAAGACAAGCTCTTCCTCATAGCCTATGTGTCTGAAAACATAGTAGTTTCCCAACGTTTGAACAAAGAAACCAAATGGAAATAGGAGTAAAGGAAGATAGAGCTCTTCACTCCCTGCAGATCAAAACAATACCTGCTCCTCTAGACTTCCAAGAAAACATAACTCCATAACCCACTACCCTCTAGCCATATAAGGGAAAATTTTCACCTCTAGGGCTTTCTATTGACTCCTGCACCTCAACCAGGCCTTCAGGCCCCTCTTACTACCATTTCCACAGCTATGGATGCACTGTATAAGTTCAAATCACCCTATTTCCAGAAGAGGACTGAAATCTCTCTTTAGATCCCTGCCATGCTGTTGGGGAAGCTGAAGTCTATTCTTCTGACCTCTTCCACTGGGAGAGCTTCCCAATAAATTTTCTGCCTGCAATCAGTCTCCATGTCTCAGTGAGTGCCCCCTTTTCTCCAAAAGGAGTCTACATTGTTGAACAGTGAAACCATAAAATGGATATGATCAGATTTTATAAATCAATGGAAGAGACAAAATGAATGAACATGGACATATATTTCAGAATTCAGAACATTAGAATCCCTTGGAGTTAGAAATATGAAGTTAGGAAAATAATAGCAAATGTCAGTTTGCATAAGTAGCTGTCTTAGTTTGCCACAGCATTGCGAATGCAAAGTATCAGCAATGGTTGGCTTTTATAATGGGAATTTTATTAGGGGAAATTCTTACAATTCCAAAGATGTGAAATGTCTAAATCCAAGAACAATTGGAGCGTATTTCTAACCAAAGTCAGCTATGGGTGATCCTGGTGTCCTGCCACATGGTGAAGCAAGATGGTGATCAATGTTTGTGAAGTTCTTGTCTCCCCTTCTAGAATCTACTGTCTCCTATAGCTCAGTAATAGGTGAATAGGCATTGTCTCTTTCTGGGACTCCTTTCTCAGTCTTGGCTCTCTGCTTTCATCCTGAGTTGAGCTGTGGAGGATCAAGCATGTCATGGCTCATCTCCTCAGTCTTCAACTGCTCTATGGGCCCAATTGCGCAGGGAACTTTTTCAATGCCTCTGTGCTCAGCTGATTCCAGACTATGTTACAGTTCTTCTGAGTGTCTTTATTTTCCCGGGGTCCTCTGTCTTCCATTGCATTATTAAAATGGTGGTTTACATCTCCCTGTCTCTATCTATTTATGTGTCTATGTTTATATAAAGCTTCAGTAAGAGGGCAGAGACTCAACCTGAGTCATTCCTCACTTATGTTGTCCAATCAAAGGGCCCCACACCCACAGGAAAGGATTAGTTCAAGAACACAGTCATTACATTTTGTTATTTGTATTAGTCAGCCAAAAGCGGGCTGATGCAAAATCCCAGAAAATCTGTTGTCTTTTATATAGGGTATTTATTTTAGGTAGAAATGTACAGTTACCAGTACATAAAGTGCAAGTTACTTTCCTTACCTGTTGCCTGTTTTTGGAGAGAGATGGCTGCCCATATCTGTAAGGGTTCAGGCTTCCTCTTCCTTTTAAGGTTCTATGGTCCCAGCTTCTTCCAATATCAGCGGTAGGCTGCAATAAGTCTCATCTCTATCCCATGGCTTCTCTTTGGGGTCAGTTGGTCTGCTCTCTCCACAAGGACAGTTGTAAAGTATGAGTGAAAGGCTTGTTTCTCTTCCCAGGGTATCTGCCATATCTAATGGAGCCTTCTCTCTTCCCTCATATATATGCTTCTCAGTTTATTTACTTCTCAGGGCTCCAACATTAAAACTCTAACTTTCTCATCTGCCTTGTTGTTTTTCTGGGACTCCCCACTGACCAAGGTGGTGGGGGTCTCAATATCCTACTGACAGGTACAATCAAAGCCTTAATCATTATTTAATTAAGTAAAAGTGAAACCTCTGAATCCAATTCAGTATAATATGCCCAGAGGAACAGACCAGTTCACAAACATAACCCAATATCTATTTCTGGAATTCATAAGCAATATCAAACTGTTACAGCATTCATAAAAGAATTTCAAACTGTCACAGTGGCAATAAAAGTAAATTATTTTACTCGGAGGGCAGCATATATTTCAAAACTAATTAAGACAGTAAAACAAAAGATTATCTTGGAAAAATATCTTTATGAGATTAACATAAAAATACCAGTTAAAATATGTTATATGTTTACTATGTGTCTGAAATTGACCAAAGAACTTTAAATATTTTATCTAATTTTATTCTCAAATACTTTGAGTTATGTATTACCTTTATCCTTCCTTTAAAGCCTTCTAGAGGTATATGGTCACTAATTTAATTTTATCACACTAGTACATGTGGGAAATTAAATTCAAACTTGAATTGCTCTTTCAGAGACACAGCACTTATCCTGTCTGCTACAAGAGAGCAGCTACACTGAGGCCATATAATGTCATGAGAAGGACTAAAGGCCAGGCATGGCTGCACTCAGTGCTGCCATATATGGCTAAGAATGAGGTTATTTGCCTTACATTGTATTTATTTGACATTTCTACCGCCAAGTTTTCACACAGATCCAAATGATACTTATTTAATTTTTTAAAAAAAGACTTGTTTACTTATTTCTCTCCCCTTCCTCCCCACCCCAGTTGTCTGTTCTCTGTGTCTATTTTGCTGCATATTCTTCTTTCTCTGCTTCTGTTGTTGTCAGCAGCATGGGAATCTATGTTTCTTTTTGTTGCGTCATGTTGTGTCAGCTCTCTGTGTGTGCAGTACCATTCCTGGGCAGGCTGAACTTTCTTTCGCACTGGGTGGCTCTCCCTATGGGGTGCACTCCTTGTGCATGGGGCTTCCCTATCTGGGGACACCCCTGCATGGCACGGCACTTCTTGCGCACATCAGTACTGCGCATGGGCCAGCTCCACGTGGGTCAAGGAGGCCCAGAGTTTGAACCGTGGACTTCCCGTGTGGTAGATGGATGCCCTAACCACTGGGCCAAGTTTGCTTCCCCCAAATGATATTTACATGGACTTTTATTTTAAGATCTGGGCAAAAGATCAAAATTAACTCTGAGCTTTGATTTAAACACTTCAAAGCTATGTAATGTTGACTCCTCAGTTAAACACATCAGGAGACTCTTTCCTCATCTGTAATATAGGGATAGTAATGATTCATGCCATAGCTATTTCATAGAGTTGTTTAATAATCACATTATGCAGTTAATGTGAAAAGTCTAAATTAAATCTATGGGGATGAAAGTATGGAAAAGTTGGGAAAGATTATTTAGGGTAATAAAATGAGTCTTGGATTGTTCCATTTAAAAAATGCATTCATGGAGGCAGGGCAAGATGGTGTCTGAGTGAGTGCACCTTATAGTCTCTCCTGCAAAGATGCAGCTGGGCAGCATTGGATATTCTTCAGGACCAGGCTGTTTCGGGATTTTTCAGGGCAGGAGGTGTCTGGACATCGATTTGGTGGGACGGTGACAGAGAAGATTCATGTAAAATGTAGAATTGAGGCTCTCTTACACGGAGTTAGGGGCTGCACGCAGGACGCTCCTCCCTGGGGCAGGTGGCACGGCAGTGGTGATTCCTGGAGGCTATGCTGTGCTGGGGAATTCATAAGCCCTGAGCAGGCTATTCAGGGGCTTGCAGGGCAGGAGGTCTTTGGAAACTGATTTGGTGAGACAGAGACAGAGTTTATGCGAGGCATGGAATTTTGGATTTCACGGATATCAGCGCTTCTGGCTAGAGACCCGCCCCCTAGGCCTGGACGCAGATCTGCAGCAGTCCTTAAATCGGTCACAATAAAGAGGCGCAACCAGCAGTCTGTTTTGGGGGCTTGCAGGTTGGGAGGTGGCTGGAAGCTGATTAGGTGAAACAGAGACGGAGGAATCTGTTGCAAGGCATGGAATTTTGGGTTTCTGACACGGATATCAGCGCTCCCGGCTAGAGCCCCGCCCCCTAGACCTGGCTGCGGATCTGCAGGGGTCCTTAAATCCATCGTAACAAAGAGGCTCCCGCAGCAAGCTGTTTCGGGGGCTTGCAGGGAGGGAGGTGTCCTGAAGTCAAATTGGTGACACAGTGACAGAAGAGACTCTTGTGAGAGGGGGAATTTTGGGTTTCTGACACAGAGATCAGAGTTTGCGGATGTGACCCCCCTCATAGGGCTGGCACCCAGCTGTGGGGATCCCTCAAGTCTGTGTTGCACTGCGGTGCTCTCAGACTCCCTGTTAACCAGATTTGAGGTTGCCAGGTCTGTGTCCCTTAAACCCTGGTGGCCCACACCCCAGAGACTCACACCTCTTGAACCTGCAATATCACAGACTTCCCATCCCTGAATCCTCCATGCCCTGAGGTCCATCTGAGGTCCTTGAATGTCCTAGCCCTCAAGGTTTGAGGTTTATTTTTTTGTTGTTGTTGTTTGTTTTTTGTTTTCTCTTTCTTTTTTCTCTTTTTTCTTTTTCTTTTTTTCATTCTTTTCTTTTTTATTGTCCTGGTTGCTAATATTGCATTATCTCCTAGTCTTTTCTTCTCTTTTTTTTTTCTTTCCCCTCTTTTTCTTCTTATTTTATTTTATCTTAATTACACAATAGGTGCTGCAGGGAACACTTCACATTTGCTGGGTTTCCTCATCCTCCATTGCCTCATTTCTGTGTGAATTGATTTTGGCCACCTACACTATCCCTTTTGCCCCACATCTTGATATCCTCCATCATCTACTGTCTCTCCTATATACCACCTCCCTTTCTTTGGTCCCCAAATTGTCTAACTTTTAATTTCTAATACCTTTGTTTTGTTTTCTGTCTTTTAGCCACTCTCAATACTATTGTCTTTCTTTTCTCTTTCCCTCCATCATGAAAACACTGGCTTTTTAATTCACACTACATTCCTCCCATATTCAGTTGACTACCTCATTATAGATACTCTACTTACTGCTATAACGCTACAGAACTTACATGAGTCTAATACCCATCCTCCCAGATCTCATATTGTTGCTCTGGTAAAATTTATTACCAATACTACTTTACACATATTCCTTTTTTACACAATTGCCTATCCCTGGCCCTAATATTTTACTTCAAAGTGAACTCAGCCAGCAACAAGAAATTAGAATAAGAAGAACAAAGTGACAAAGAGGAGATATAACACTTATGCAAAAAAAAACAGCTAATTAATCCCCAAGACTAGACAAAGAAACGAGGAGATGATTAAACCCATCAAGATAAAATGATGACCAGACAGCAACAAAAAACTAGAAACCTAACCAGTAATCAGGAAAACTTGACTGAATCCAATGAACAAACTAAAAACCAGGAAAGGGAGCAGAACTTCAAACAAGTAATTAAAGATCTCAGAACATATGTCAGAGACAAACTTAATGAAGTAAAGGAAGAGTTTAACAATATGAAGAAAACACTTGGAGAGGAAATTGCAGACATACGCAAAAAGATAACAGATATGATGGGAATGAACACCACAGTTCAAGAAATCAAAAATACACTCGCAGCAAATGGCAGCAGATTAGAAGAGGCAGAGGATAGAATTAGCGATGTGGAAGACAGTACATCAGAAATCAAACAGATAGTAGAATGGATTGATAAAAAGATACAAAAAATCCAGCTAGGACTTAGGGACCTGAATGACAATGCAAAACACACAAACATATGTATTATAGGCATCCCAGAAGGAGAAGAGAAGGGAAAGGGGTCAGAAGGGGTATTGCAGGAAATAATAACTGAAAAGTTCCCAATTCTACTGAGAGAGACAGATGTACATATCCAAGAAGCACAAGGCACCCCAAACATCATAAACCCCAATAGGCCCACCCCACGACATATACTTGTCAAATTATCCAATGTACAAAACAAAGAGAAAATTCTAAAAGCAGCAAGAGAAAAGAAAACTATCATATACAAGGGAGGCGCCATAAGATTAAGTGCTGATTTCTCATCTGAAACCATGAAGGCAAGAAGTATGATATAGTCAAGGTACTAAAAGAAAAATATTTCCAACCAAGACTACTCTACCCAGCTAAACTAGCATTCAAAAATGATGGAGAGTTCAAAATATTCACAGATAAACAGACATTGAAAGTGTATGCCAACAAGAAACCTCCCCTTCAAGAAATATTAAAGGAAGTTCTGCAGGAAGAAAGGGAAAAAAATACAGGCAGAGTTGGAAGAGCATGTAAGAGCAATAAAAAAGAAAAAAGAGAAGAAAAACAAACAAACAAAATATGACAAACACAAGTCCAATCAAAATATGGCTAAAAAATAATTCCTTGAAAGTAATAACACTGATGTCAACGGATTAAACTCACCTATCAAAAGATTCAGACTGGGACATTGGATACGGAAATATGACCCATCTATATGCTGTCTACAGATGACACATCTTAGACCCAGAGATACATGGAGGCTGAAAGTGAATGGTTGGAAAACAATTTTACAAGCAAATAATAACCAAAAAAACTCAGGAGTAGCTATATTAATATCAGACAAAATAGACTTTAAATGCGAAACAGTTGTGAGAGACAAAGAAGGACAGTACATACTAGTGAAAGGGACAATCTCTCAAAAGAAACAAACAATCATAAATATTTATGCACCTAACAAGGGCGCCTCTAAATACGTGAGGCAAACACTGGAAAAACTAAGTGAAAGTATAGACGCATCTACAATTATAGTGGGAGATTTTAATACACCACAATCAACTCTGGACAGAACATCTCAAAAGAAAATCACTAAAGAAACAAAATATTTGAACAGTGTCTTAGAGGAGCTGGATCTAATAGACATATAGAGATCATTACACCCAAATACAGCAGGATATACATTTTTCTCAAGTGCACATGGATCATTCTCCAAGATACACCATATGCTAGGCCACAAAGAAAGGCTTAATGAATTCAGAAAGATGGAAATCATACAAAATAATATCTCTGACCACAGTGAGTGAAGCTGGAAATCTGCAAGGGCCAAAGACCCAGATTTCACACCAAGATATGGAAATTAAACAGCACACTCTTAGAAAAACAGTGGGTCAAAGAGGAAATCTCAAAAGAAATTGATAACTACATTGAAACAAATGATAATGATAACACAGCATACCAAAACTTATGGGATGCAGCAAAAGCAGTACTGAGAGGGAAATTTATAGCCATAAATTCTTACATCCAAAAAGAAGAAAGGGCAAAATTGAAGAACTAACAGCACATTTGGAGGAATTAGTAAAAAACAATGAAGTAATCCCACAGGAAGAAGAAAGAAAGAAAGAACAAAGATAAGGGCAGAACTAAATGAAATAGAAAATAAGAAAGCACTTGAACAGATAAACAAGACCAAGAGCTGGTTTTTTGAGAAGATCAATAAAATAGACAAACCCTTAATGAGACTAACAAAGAAAAAAAGAGAGAAGATGCAAATACACAAAATGAGAAAAGAGAAAGGAAATATCACCAGTGACCCCACAGAAATAAAGACTATCATAAGAGGATACTTTGAAAAACTATATTCCAACAAAAACGACAATTCAGAGGAAAAGGACAAATTCCTAATAACACATAAGCAGCCTATATTGGTGAAAGAAAAAATTGATGATCTCAACAAACCAATCACAAGTAAAGAGATAGAATCAGTCATTAAAAACCTCCCAACTAAGTAGAGCCCAGGGCCAGACAGCTTCACAGGTGAAATCTACAAAACATTCCGGAAAGAACTAACATCCATCCTGCTGAAACTCCTCCAAAAAATTGAAACAGAAGGAACATTGCCTAACTCCTTCTATGACGCCAACATTACCTTAGTACCAAAGCCAAACAAAGACACCACAAGAAAGGAAAATTACAGACCATTTTCTCTAATGAACCTAGATGCAAAAATACTTAACAAAATACTTGCTAATCGTATTCAACAACACATTAAATGACTTATAAACCACGACCAAGTGGGATTCATTCCAGGTACGCAAGGATGGTTCAACATAAGAAAATCAATCAATGTAATACACCATACAAACAGATTGAAGGAAAAAAATCACATGATTATAAACATAGATGCAGAAAAAGCATTTGACAAAATACAACACCCTTTCTTGATAAAACACTCCAAAAGATCAGAATACAAGGAAATTTTTACATTGTTTACAATGGAAACATTGTTTACAATGGAAAAATCCTAAAATCCTTCCCTCTAAAGTCAGGAACAAGACAAGGATGCCCACTCTCTCCCCTTCTATTTAACATTGTCTTAGAAGTACTTGCTCAAGCAGTGAGGCAAGAACCAGATATAAAAGGCATTCAAATTGGAAAGGAAGTAGTCAAAATTTCATTATTTGCAGATGACATGATCCTATACATAGAAAACCCTGAGAGGTCTACAACAAAGCTTCTAGAACTCATAAATAAGTTTAGTAAAGTTGCAGGTTATAAGATCAATGCGCAAAAATCAGTAGCATTTCTGTACACCAATAATGAGCAAGCTCAGGAGGAAATCAAGAAACAAATACCATTTACAATAGTAAATAAAAAATTCAAATATTTAGGAATAAAATTAACTAAAGATGTAAAAAACTTATACACCAAGAACTGCACAAGACTGTTCAAGGAAATCAAAGAAGGCCTAAATAAATGGAAGAATATTCCCTGTTCATAGATAGGAAGACTAAATATTACTAAGATGTCTATCCTACCAAACCTGACCTACACATTCAATGAAATCCCAATAAAAATCAACACAGCCTTCTTTAAGGAACTAGAAAAACAAGTACGAAATTTATTTATAAAGGAAAGTGGCCCCGAATAGCCAAAGACATATTGAAAAAGGAAAATGAAATTGGAGGAATCACACTACCTGACTTCAAAACATACTACAAAGCTACAGTAGTGAAAACAGCATGGTATTGACATAAGGAGAGACATACAGACCAATGGAATTGAATTGAAAGTTCTGATATAGAACCTCATATATATAGCCATATAATATTCGGTAAAGCCACCAAACCCTCTCAAATGGGAGAGAATGGCATATTCAACAAATTGTGCCTAGAACTGGATATCTATATGTAAAAGAATGAAAGAGGATTACCATCTCACACCTTATACAAAGATCAACTCAAGATGGATCAAAGACCTAAATATAAGAGCCAAGACCATAAAGACCTTGGAAAACTGTGTAGGGAAACATCTACAAGACTTTGTAATAGGAAATGGCTTCATGAACATCATACAAAAAGCACAAGCAGCAAAAGAACAAATAGATGAATGGGACTTCCTCAAAATTAAAGGCTTCTGCACCTCAAAGGAGTTTGTCAAGAATGTCCTACACAATGGGAGAAAATATTTGGCAACCAACCATATATCCGATAAGAGACTTACAACTTGCATATATAAAGAACTCCCATATCTTGAAAATAAAAAGATAACCCATTTAAAAAATGGGAAAAAGATTTAAACAGGCACTTCTCCAAAGAAGAAATACAAATGGCTAAAAAGCACATGAAAAAATGCTCCAAATCTTTAGCTATCAGGGAAATGCAAATCAAAACTACAATGAGATACCATCTTACTCCCATAAGATTGGCAGCTATGAAAAAAATGGAAGACTACAAATGCTGGAGAGGATGTGAAGAAGTGGGAACACTCATCCACTGCTGGTGGGAATGCAGAAGGATCCAGCCATTCTGGAGGACTGTTTGGCGGTTTCTCAAAAAACTAACCATAGATTTGCCATATGACCCAGCAAAACCCTGCTGGGTATATACCCAGCAGAACTGAAAACAAGGACACAAACCGATATATGCACACCAATGTTCATAGCAGCATTGTTCACTATCGCCAAAAGTTGGAATCGACCCAAATGCCCATCAGCAGATGAGTGGATCAATAAAATGTGGTATATACATACAATGGAATACTACTTGGCTTTAAGAACAAATACAGAGTTGAGGCAAGATGGTGGCTGCGTGAACTTGCCTGGTAATGTCTCTGCAGGGGGTGGCTGGGCAGCATTGAAGGCTCTTTGGGACCGCGCTGTTTCGGGGATTTTTGCTGGTTGGAAGGTGTCTGGACGTCAATTCGGTGGGAAGGTAACAGAGAGGATACGTCTATAATATATAAACGGAGGTCCCAGCTGGGCGCTGGAAGTTCCCTCCTTGGGTGGGCGGAGCCACGGTAGTGGGCGCTCCTGCAGCTCTGGAGCCGCGGCGGCCAGGGTTTTTATTTATTTTTTTCCTTTTTCTGGAGGCTTTGCGGTGCTGAGAAATTCGCGGATACTGGGCTGGCTGGTGAGGGGCTGTTGGGACAAGACTCCTTTGCAGATTGATTTGGGGAGACAGACGGTGTTTTGTTGTGAAGCGGGGACGTTTTGGTCACCGGACGGGGGGGTAGCGCTTCCGCCTGGAGCCCCATCCCCACAGGTCCGGCTGCCGATCTGCAACGGAATTGGATTTTGGGCAATAAGGGGACACAATTGGGAGACTGTTGCAGGGTGCAGTGAGGGAGGAGGACACGTCTGGAAGCCGATTGGGGAATAATTTGCGAAGTTTGGGATTTCGGATCTTAGAGTCTGTTTTCGGAGTTTCCAGCTGAAGCCCACCCCACCCGGCGGGGCTTGGGATCTGGGTCATTGAACTGGCTGTGGTGTAGAGGCGCCCTCAAGTGGCCGTTTTGTGGGAGCACAGGGAGGGAGCTGTCCAAAGGCTGAAACCCTGAGGAGTAGGTGAATTGCAGGGATCAGACATTCAAGATAGAGTTCGCGGACCTGGCTTCCCCCACGGGGCTGGCACCCAGCTACAGGGATCCCTGAGGGCTGTGTTGCACTGCGGGGCTCCTAAGCTTTCTGTGGACCAGATTTGAGGTTGCCAGGTCTGGGTCCCCTGGACTCTGGCGGTCCACACCCCAGACTCACACCTCTTGAGTCTTCAGTGTCTCAGACTCTCCACCCCTGAATCCATCACACCCTGGCATCTACCTGGGGTCCTTGAGTGCCCTGGACCTTAACGTTTGTGTTTTATCTTTATTGGTTCATATTGTTTTGTTTTTATTTTCAGTTTATCTTATCTTTTACTCTTTTTGACGCCCTGATTGCTAATATTGCATTATCCCCTAGTCTTTTCTCCTAGCGTGTCCCCCAAAGTCCTTTTCTTTTATACAGTTATTTAGGGGTTTTTTGGTTGTTGTTTTAGATAGTGTTGCAATTGTGACACGTGTATACCTGTATCTCTCTCCCCCCTATCTATTCCCCACCGTTTGCCCATCTTCTTTTTCTTTCTTCCTTTCTTCTTGTCTTTCTTTTTTTCTTTATTATAATTAGTTTTTTTTTTTGGTTTTCTCTTTCCCTCTTGTCCCTCATTTTCCACTTATTTTATTTTAATTCAAGTATACAATAGGTGCTACAGGGAACACCTCACATTTGCTGGGTTTTCCCATCCTCCACTGCCTCATTTCTGTGTGAACTGATTTAGGCTACCTACACTATCCCCCTTCCCCTGCATCTTGATATCCACTATCATCTACTGTCTCTCCTATATTCCACCCCCCACCTCCCATTCCTTGATCCACAAAGTGTCTAACTCTTAATTTCTAATACCTTTGTTCTGTTTTCTGTCTGTTATCCACTCTTGAAACTATTACCTTTCTTTTCTTTTTCCCTCTCTCATGAAAACAATAGCTTTGTAGTTCATACCATATTCCTCCCATATTCAGTCATCTACTTCATAAAAGGTACTCTACCTACAGCTATAACTCTATACAATCTACATGAATCTAACCTCCATCCTCCCAGATCTCATATTCTTGCTTTGTTAATATACATCACCAATACTACTGTACACTTTTCCCTTGCTTACACAATTGCCTTTCCCCAACACTAATACTTTCCTCTAAAGTGAACTTAACCAACAACAAGTAACTAGAATAAGAAGAAAAAAGTGACAAAGAGAAGATATAACACCTATGCAAAAATAACAACTAATTAACCTCCAAGAGCAGACAAAGAAGCTAAGGAACTGATTAAATTCGTCAAAATAAAGAGATGACCAGAAAGCAACAAAAATCTGCAAACCAAACCAATAATCAGGAAAACATGGCTGAATCCAATCAACAAACCAATAATCACGAAGGGGAGCAAAACTTGGCACAAGCAATGAAAGATCTCAGAACATTTATCACCGACAAATTTGATGAAGTAATGAAAGAGGTTAACAACATGAAGACATCACTTGGAGGGGAAATTGCAGACATACGCAAAAACATAACAGATATGATGGGAATGAACACCACAGTTCAAGAAATCAAAAATACACTTGCAGCAAATATCAGCAGACTAGAAGAGACAGAGCAGAGAATTAGTGATGTGGAAGACAGTACATCAGAAATCAAACAGATAGTAGAAGGGGTCAATAAGAAGATAGAAAAAATCCAATTAGGATTTAGGGACCTGAATGACAATGCAAAATGCTCAAACATATGTATTATAGGCATTCCAGAAGGTGAAGAGAAGGGAAAGGGGTCAAAAGGAGTGTTGCAGGAAATAATGGCTGAAAACTTCCCAAATCTACTGAAAGAGACAGATGTACATATCCAAGAAGCACAGTGCACTCCACAAGTCATAAACCCCAACAGGCTCACCCCAAGACATACACTTGTCAAATTATCCAATGCTCAAGACAAAGAGAAAATCCTAAAAGCAGCAAGAGAAAAGAAAACCATCACATACAAGGGAAGCTCAATTAGATTAAGTGCTGATTTCTCTTCTGAAACCATGGAGGCAAGAAGACAGAGGTATGATATAGTCAAGGTACTAAAGGAAAAAAATTTCCAACCAAGAATACTCTATCCAGCTAAACTAGCATTCAAACATGATGGAGAGTTCAAAATATTCGCAGACAAACAGAAACTGAAAGAGTATTCCAACAAGAAACCTCCCCTTCAAGAAATTCTAAAGGGAGTTCTGCAGGAAGAAAGGAAAAAACAGGAAAGGCAAAGCTGGAAGAGAGTATAAGACCAACAACAACAACAAAAAAGACAAAAAAAAATACAAACAAAATATGACAAACACAAATCCAATCAAAATATGGCTAACACAAATAATTCCTTGATAGTAATAACACTGAATGTCAACGGATTAAACTCACCTATCAAAAGATTCAGACTGGGACATTGGATAAGGAAATATGACCCATCCATATGCTGTCTACAAGAGACACATCTTAGACCCAGAGACGCATGGAGATTGAAAGTGAAAGGCTGGAAAACAATCATACAAGCTAACAATAACCAAAAAAAGGCAGGAGTAGCTATATTAATATCAGACAAAATAGACTTTAAATGTGAAACAATTGTGAGAGACAAAGAAGGATACTACATTTTAGTCCAAGGGAAAATCTGTCAAGAAGATCGAACAATCATAAATATCTATGCCCCTAACAAGGGTGCCTCTAAATACGTCAGGCAAACGCTGGAAAAACTAAGTGAAAGAATAGATACATCTACAATTATAGTGGGGGATTTTAATACACCACTATCAACTCTGGACAGAACATCTCAAAAGAGAATCACCAAAGAAACAAAACATCTGAATAGTATATTAGAGGAGCTCGATCTAATAGACATATATAGATCGCTACACCCAAACACAGCAGGATATACATTTTTCTCAAGCGCACTTGGATCATTCTCCAAGATAGATCATATGCTAGGCCACAAAGAAAGGCTGAACGAATTCAGAAAGATTGAAATCATACAAAACATTATCTCTGACCACAGTGGAGTCAAGCTGGAGATTTGCAAGGGACAGAAGCCCAGATTTCACACCACGATTTGGAAATTAAACAGCACACTCTTAGAAAAACAGTGGATCAAAGAGGAAATCTCAAAAGAAATCAATGACTACCTTGAAACAAATGATAATGATAACACAACATACCAAAATTTATGGGATGCAGCAAAGGCAGTACTGAGAGGGAAGTTTATAGCCATAAATTCATATATCAAACAAGAAGAAAGAGCAAAAATTGAAGAACTAACTGCACATTTGAAGGAATTAGTAAAACAACAACAAAGTAACCCAACAGGAAGAAGAAGGAAAGAAATAACAAAGATAAGAGCAGAACTAAATGAAATAGAAAATAAGAAAGCACTTGAACAGATAAACAAGACCAAGAGCTGGGTTTTTTGAGAAGATTAACAAAATTGACAAACCTTTAGCAACACTAACAAAGAAAAAAAGAGAGAAGATGCAAATACACAAAATAAGAAATGAGAAAGGAGATATCACCACTGACCCCACAGAAATAAAGACTATCATTAGAGGATATTTTGAAAAACTATATTCCAACAAAAATGACAATCTAGAGGAAATGGACAAATTCCTAGAAACACATAAGCAGCCCATATTGACAAAAGAAGAAATTGGTGATCTTAACAAACCAATCACAAGCAGAGAGATAGAATCAGTTATTAAAAATCTCCCAACTAAGAAGAGCCCAGGGCCAGATGGCTTCACAGGTGAATTCTACAAAACATTCTGGAAAGAACTGACACCAATCCTGCTGAAACTATTCCAAAACATCGAAACAGAAAGAACATTACCCAACTCCTTCTATGATGCCAACATTACCCTAGTACCAAAGCCAAACAAAGACACCACAAGAAAGGAAAATTACAGACCAATTTCTCTAATGAACCTAGACGCAAAAATACTTAACAAAATACTTGCTAATCGTATTCAACAACACATTAAACGTATTATACACCACGACCAAGTGGGATTCATCCCAGGTATGCAAGGATGGTTCAACATAAGAAAATCAATCAACGTAATACACCATATAAACAGATTGAAGGGAAAAAAATCACATGATTATATCTATTGATGCAGAAAAAGCATTTGACAAAATACAGCACCCTTTCTTGATAAAAACACTCCAAAAGATTGGAATACAAGGGAATTTTTTGAACATGATAAAGAGTATATATGAAAAACCTAAAGCCAATATTGTTTACAATGGAGAAATCCTAGACTCCTTCCCTCTAAACTCAGGAACAAGACAAGGATGCCCACTGTCTCCGCTCCTATTTACCATTGTCTTAGAAGTACTTGCTCGAGCACTGAGGCAAGAACCAGAAATAAAAGGCATTCAAATTGGAAAGGAAGAAGTCAAAATTTCATTATTTGCAGATGACATGATCCTATACATAGAAAACCCTGAGAGATCTACAACGAAGATTCTAGAACTCATAAATGAGTTTAGTAAAGTCGCAGGTTATAAGATCAATGCGCAAAAATCAGTAGCATTTCTGTACACCAATAATGAGCAAGATCAGGAGGAAATCAAGAAACAAATACCATTCACAATAGTAAATAAAAAAATCAAATATTTAGGAATAAATTTAACTAAAGAGGTAAAGAACTTATACAACGAGAACTATACAACATTGTTCAAGGAAATCAAAGAAGACCTAAATAAATGGAAGACTATTCCTTGTTCATGGATAGGAAGACTGAACATTATTAAGATGTCTATCCTACCAAAACTGATCTACACATTCAATGCAATCCCAATAAAAATGAACGCAGCCTTCTTTAAGGAACTAGAAAAACTAACTATCAAATTTATTTGGAAAGGAAAGAGACCCCGAATAGCCAAAGACATACTGAAAAAGAAAAACGAAATTGGAGGAATCACACTACCTGACTTCAAAACATACTATAAAGCTACGGTGGTGAAAACAGCATGGTATTGGCATAAGGAGAGACACATAGACCAATGGAATCGAATTGAAAGCTCTGATATAGAACCTCACATATACAGCCACATAATATTCGATAAAGCCACCAAACCCTCTCAACTGGGAGAGAGTGGCCTATTCAACAAATGGTGTCTGGAGAACTGGATAGCCATATGTAGAAGAATGAAAGAGGATTACCATCTCACACCTTATACAAAGATCAACTCAAGATGGATCAAAGACCTAAATATAAAAGCCAAGACCATAAAAACCTTAGAAAGCAGTGTAGGGAAACATCTACAGGACCTTGTAATAGGAAATGGATTTATGAATATCTCACCAAAAGCACGAGCAGCAAAAGAACTAATAGATAAATGGGACTTCCTCAAAATTAAAGCCTTCTGCACCTCAAAGGAGTTTGTCAAGAAAGTAAAAAGGGAGCCCACACAGTGGGAGAAAATATTTGGCAATCATATATCTGATAAGAAACTTATAACTTGCATATATAAAGAACTCATATATCTTGAAAATAAAAAGATAAACAACCCATATAAAAAATGGGAAAAAGACTTAAACAGACACTTCTCCGAAGAAGAAATACAAATGGCAAGAAAGCACATGAAAAAATGCTCCAAATCTCTAGCTATCAGGGAAATGCAAATCAAAACTACAATGAGATACCATCTTACACCCATAAGATTGGCAGCTATGAAAAAAACAGAAGAATACAAGTGCTGGAGAGGATGTGAAGGAAGGGGAACACTCATCCACTGCTGGTGGGAATGCAGAAGGATCCAACCATTCTGGAGGACAGTATGGCGGTTTCTCAAAAAACTAGCCATAGATTTGCCATATGACCCAGCAATACCACTGCTGGGTATATACCCAGAACTGAAAACAAGGACACAAACAGATATATGTACACCAATGTTCATAGCAGCATTGTTCACTATTGCCAAAAGTTGGAATCAACCCAAATGCCCATCAACAGATGAGTGGATCAATAAAATGTGGTATATACACACAATGGAATACTACTCGGCTGTAAGAACTAACACACTACAAACACATGTGATAACATGGATGAATCTTGAGAACCTTATTTTGAGTGAAGCAACCCAGACATTGAAGGACAAATACTACATGACCTCAATGATATGAAATAAACAAGCTGCCCTAGATAGCAAGAGACTGAACGATAGGCTTACAGGAAATCGGAGGGTGGAGGAAGGATATGAGCCGATGTCTGCAGGGGTGGAATTTAAGACGAGATGGTGGTAAGTATGAACACAAAGAAGAGATAAAAGGGGGGCAAGGGGTTGCCTTTGGTTGGGGCTTTGCGGGTTTGAGGGTGGCTGGGGAGGGATGGATGGGTAACATTGCCCAAAAGTGGGGGGAGGGAGGGGTAGCATACGAACACAGGAGAGGGTCAGGTGTTGGTGGAGAGTAAAATGCCGAGAAAATCATATCAAAATATAATAAAGAGGGTTACCTGTTTAGAACGCTTGGAGGGGAGGGTCTGATGCAGGATGGGCTCCTGGGGAATGTCTAAATGCTCATTCTGCCAGAGTGGGTGATACCATGGGGTAGAAACCCAAGTAGTGAGAGTGGGGGTGGACCCACATCCTGGGGAGGACTAATGCCATCAAATAGAGGGAACTGTATCCCTCGAGAGAAAGGGTGGCTCCCAGGGCATTGGGGCAGTTGAGCAAGTTAGGCCCTGAACACTATTCCATCTATCTCTGGAAGTGGCTCCTCAGGAAACGGAGGTTGGCTGTCACTGTGGGCACCAAGGTGGAAGGGAAAATGGACGTTAAATGTGTGGAACCAAAGTAAATGGGGGGTAAGAGAGGAGTTTCTTGAGAGTACACAAGGATGGATATAAAACATGTAATATTACACCATAACATATAGGAGATGACAGACTGATAATGTAAACCATAATGTAAAACATAGGATAACTAAAAATGTAAAGAACTGTGTATCCTAAAGTATGCACCATAATGTAAGCACAGATGTCACCTTGTTAGAAAGCTAATGTCTCAGACTCTGTACATCACTTTAAGTAAATATGATATGAATAGGGCGGAAGAGTATCACTGTGGAAGGGAAAAGGTTTTCTGGTGGATGTGTGGGAGTGCTGTATACTATATATATGCATTGCTGTGGTCTAGGACTCCTGTGAAGAAAAGCTGAATAATTAGGGGGGGGAAAAAAAAAAAAAGAAAAAGATAGGATGTGGAATTTTTTCAAGTCAACATTCTTTATCTAAGTTCTTTATCCAAGTTCTTTATCTATCCTTTAAACCCATCGCTATATGCCATTCCCTAGTAAGGGACCATGACATTATATTGGGCTTCAAATTTCGGGGAGTTCTGGATCACAGAGTGTTTCAACAATGGCAATGGAGGGATACTGGTATGGGATACCAATCACAGGTGATATATGGCTGACAGGGAGCTGTACAGAACATATGTCCAGGGTGCATGGTAATGTTTGGATATACTCATAGTGGCAACAATTAAAAACCACAGCAGGAGGGGTACTGGGTTCCTGGCCAGTGGTGCTCTGTCGTGGTCCCTAGGGGAGCAGCGACAGTCTCCCAGGTACAGCGGCGGGGACCGGGAGGGAGTGAGGGTTCAACAGTGAGCCCCTGATGCTAATGACTATGCTTGTGAGCTGATAAACCTAAAATAAGAACAAGGCCTAGAGCAACATTGTGCCTGGGAATTTCCTCCTGTCAGCCTTCATGTTACTCAAATGTGGCCAGGCTCGAAGCCAAACTCAGCATGTAAATGCAATGCCTTCCCCCCAGCGTGGAACATGACACCCGGGGATGAGCCTCCCTGGCAACGAGGGACCACTATCAACTACCAACTGATGATGCAACTGGAAAATGACCTTATACGGAAGGTTCAATGCGGATCAGCAGAATATCCATGTCTACATAAAATACCATGACTTTAAAATGCTGTTTGACCTAAAGTAAGGGGGAAATGGAAAGGAGAAATGAGTTTATATGGCTACGAGTTTCTAAAAAAGAGTCTGGAGGCTGGCAAAAGGATTGCCCTCATGCACAACTGAGCAGAGTCAGAGAGACAGATAAAGCAGATACAACCCCCAGATATTGGTTCCTTTGAGGGCTAAAGAGACCCATGGGAGTTATGGTCATGGCCGATGGGGTTAACTACCAGGGCAGATGGCCCCTCTTTGGAAATGGTGTTTATGTGTGATGAATCTGGACTCAGATGGGATCTCCCTTCATAAGACTTTCATGCTAATGTGCTGGAGGTGCAGTTAATGTTGGGGTTTAAGATATATTTAGGGGATTTGAATCTCTGGACTGACAATGTGATAGCCAGGTCCTGAGCCTCAACAGACTCCAGCACCTACAATCTTATCTATTGGACTTAACACACTCAGCTAAGATGGAGTTGAAGAAGGACAACCACCACACCATGGAGCCTAGAGTGATTACAACTGAAAATGGGAGGATTGCATCCAGCATCCATGTGGAATCTGAGCCTCCTCTTGACATAGAGGTGCAATGGACACAACCAATCCAGTGTCCACATAGAAGAGGTGGCATTGGATTGGGAAAAGTGGACATGGTGGCTGATGGGTATGGGGAAAGGCAGGAAGAGATGAGAGGTGGAGGCGTCTTTGGGACATGGAGCTGCCCTGGATGGTGCTTCAGAGGTAATCACCGGACAATGTAAATCCTCACAGGGCCCACTGGATGGAATGGAGGAGAGTATGGGCCATGATGTGGACCATTGTCTATGAGGTGCAGAGGTGCCCAAAGATGTACTTACCAAATCCAATGGATGTGTCATGATGATGGGAATGAGTGTTGTTGGGGGGGGGAGAGGGGGGGTGTGGGGGTGGGGTTGAATGGGACCTCACATATATATTTTTAATGTAATATTATTACAAAGTCAATAAAAAAAAAGGAGTGAAGCCAAATGTAAACTGTACTTTTCTTAATAATAAAATTCTAACTATTGGTTAAAAAAAAAAAAAAAGAACAAATACACTACAAGCACACGTGATAACATGGATGAATCTTGAGAACCTTATGTTGAGTGAAGCAACCCAGGCATTGAAGGACAAATACTACATGACCTCAATGATATGAAATAAGCAAGCTGCCTCAGAGAGCTAGAGACTGGAAGATAGGCTTACAGGAAATCGGGGGGTAGAGGAAGGATGTAAGCGGACATCTACATGGGTGAAATCTATGATAAATTGGTGGTAAGTATGTGCACAAGGAAGAGATAAAATGCGGTCATAGGGTTACATTTGGGTGGGGCTTTGCGGGTTTGAGGGGGGATAGGGATTGGCGGATGGGTAATATTGCCCAAAAAATTGGGGGGAGGGTGGGGCAACATACGAACATAGGAGATTCTCAGGTGTTGGTTGAAAGTAAAATGCTGAGAAAACCTTTTCAAAATATAATTAGGAAAGTTACCTGTTTAAGATACTCAAAGGGGATAATCTGATGCAGGACATACTCCTAGGGAACATCTGAATGCTCATTTTGCCAGAGTGGGTTATACCATTGGGTAGAGACCCATATAATGAGAGTGAAGGTAGACACACATCCTGGGGAGGACTAATGCCATCAAATAGAGGGAACTGTATCTCTCAAGAGAAAGGGTGGCTCCCAGGGCAATAGGGCAGTTGAGCAAGTCAAGCCCTCAACGCTGTTGCAAGTATCGCTGAACATGGCTCCTCAAGAAATGAAGATTGAGTGTCACTGTGGGGCCCTAGGGGAGGGGGAAATAGATATTGAATAGATAGAACCAGAGTAAATGTGAGGGCAAAAGAAGTGTTTCACAAGAGTACACAAGGATAGATATGAAACATGTAATATTACACCAAAAACATATAGGGGATGACAGACTAATAATGTAAACCATAATGTAAAACATAGGATAACTAAAAAATTTAGAAAACTGTATAGGCTAAAGTATAAACCACAATGTAAACACAAATGTCACCTTGTTTGAAAGCTATTGTCTCAATATCTGTACATCAGTTTCAGTAAATATGATATGAATAAGTTAAAAGATTATCGCTCTGGAAGGGAAAAGATTTTGTAATGGATATGTGGGAGTACTGTATATTGTATATATGAATTACTGTGATCTAAGGCTCTTGTGAAGAGAAGCTCAATAATTAGGAAAAAAGAAAAGAAAAAGATAGGATGTAGAATTTTTCCAAATCAATATGTATTCTATATCTAACCTTTAAACTCATCGCTATATTCCATTTTATTATTAAGGGAACCTGACATTATATTGGGCTTCACTGTTCAGGAAGTTTTGGATCACAGAGTGGTTAAAAAATGGCAGTGGAGGAATACTGGTATGGGATGTTATTGACAGGGGACATATGGTTGACAGGGAGTTATACAGGGCATGTGTCCAGGGTGCATGGAAATGTTTGGATATACTCATAGTGGAAACAATTAAAAACAACAGCTGGGGGGGTACTGGTTTCCTGGCCGGGGGGCAGGGTTCTTTCGTGGTCCCTAGGGGAGCAGCGGCAGTCCCTCATGTGCAATGGCAAGGATCCAACAGTGACCCCCTGATGCTAATGACTATGCTTGTGAGCCTATACACCTGAAATAAGAACAAGGCCTAGAGCAGCACTATGCCTAAGGGTTCCCTCCTGACAGCCTCCGTGTTACTCAAATGTGGCCAGTCTCGAAGCCAAACTCAGCATGTAAATGCACTGCCTTCCCCCCAGCATGGGACATGACACCCAGGGATGAGCCTCCCTGGCACGGAGGGATCACTGCCAAGTACCAGCTGATGACGTAACTATAAAATGACCTTGAATTAAAGGTTCAATGCAGACCAGCAGAATATCCCTGTCTACATATAATAACAGGAGTTAAAAATGCTGTTTGACCTAAAGTAAGGGGGAAATAAAAAGGACAAATGAGTTCATATGGCTATGAGTCTCTAAAAAAAGAGTCTGGAAGTTGTCAGAAGGATTGCCCTTATGCACACCTGAGCAGAGTCTCAGACACAGATAAAGTAGATACAACCCCAGATATTGGTCCTTTTGAGGGCTAAAGAGACCCACAGGTTCTATGGTCATGGCACATGGGGTTCACTGCCATGTCAGTTGGCCCTTCTTTGGAGCTGGTGTTTCTGCATGTTTTAGCTCGTCTCAGATGGGATCTCTTTTCACAAGCCTTTCATGATACTTTACTGGAATTGTAGTTGGTGCTGGGGTTTAAGATATATCTAGGGGATTTGAATCTCTGGACTGACAATATGATAGCCAGGCCCTGAGCCTCAACAGACTTCAGCTCCTACATTCTGATTTATTGGACTTACCCCACTCAGCTAACATAGAGTTGAAGAATGTCAACCACCACACCATGGGGCCTAGAGTGTCTACAACTGAAAGCAGGAGGATGGCATCCAATATCCGTGTGGAATCTAAGCCCCCTCTTGACATAGATGTGGAATGGACACAACCAAGCTAAGGTCCACAGGAAGGAGGAATACAGTAAGGATCAGAGTGGACTTAATGATATCCTATTCATGAACTAACCACAAGGTTAATAATGGAGAAAATGTGGCATTGGTGTGGAAAAAGTGGCCATGGTGGCTGCTGGGTGCGGGGAATGGGAGGATGAGATGAGATGTGGAGGCATTCTCGGGACTTGGAGTTGTCCTGCGTGGTGCCCCAGGGACAATTGCCAGACATTGTATGTCCTCCCATGGCTCACTGGATGAAATGTGGGAGAGTGTGGGCTATGGTGTGGAACACGGGACATGGGGTGCAGTGATTCCTGGAGATGTACTCACCAGACGCAATGGATGTGTCATGATGATGGGGGAGAGTGTTACTGTGGGGGGACTGGTGGGGTGGGGGTAGTGGGTGTGAATGAGGGCCTCATATTTTTTGAATGTATTATCTTTTAAAAAATGAATAAATTGAGTAGAATTTGGGGGAAAAAAAGGACAAATACTGTATGATTGCTCTATTATTAATTAAATATGTGATATATAAATTTATTATGTGAAATATGAATATGGATAGAATTGCATATATAAGACTGTCTCTCTTTGAAGCTGAACAAATGCAAGTTAATACTGTAAAATGTTAATATCGGACAAAAAACCCATCACATTAAGTGGAGACCAAACAGAGTACTAGGTATTGATCGATTCAATTTATATGAAACATAAATATAAATCAATTTATACGTATGAAATGAGATTAGTGATTATATAGATCTGAAGAAGGAATCCTAAGGGCTGTGGAGTCTTTGTTTTTGAAGTAATGAAATTGTTCTAAAATTTTGAGATCATAAATGCACAACATTGTGATTATATTAAAAGCCATTGATAATACACTTTCGATTGAATAGTGAGATCTTCCAGGCATGTACATTGGGGGAAATATAGAGAAATTTAGAGGTAAGAAATTTTATTTTTTAATTAATTATTATTATTGAAATAAGGAAAATTCTCTATTAATGTTTGAAATGATGAACATACAACTATGTGATTATACCAAATACCATTAAATGTACACTTTGGATAAATTGTGTGCTTTATTAATGTGTGTCAATAAAATTCATTTGTTAAAAAAAGAATTGTATACCATGATCAAGTGGAATTTATACCAGATATACATGAGTGGTTCAACACAAGAAAAACAATTAGTGTAATAAGACACATTGGTAAAATTAAGAAAATAAATTACATGATTCTCTCACTTGGTATAGAAGAGGCTTTGACAAAATGCAGTACACTTTCTTCATAAAAGCATTCTAAAAAATAGGAATAGAAGGAAGCTTTCTCAATATGGTAAAGTGCATATATAAAAAACTTACATCTAGTAGTTTAGTCAATGATAAAAGACTGTAAGATTTCCTCCTGAGATCAAGAAGAAGACAAGGATGTCCACTGTCACCATTGTTATTCAATATTGAAGATCTAGCTAGAACAATCAAGCTAGATAAAGAACTAAAAGTTTGGGAATGGCTGTGGCTCAGCAGTTGAGAGCCTGCTTCCCACATGGGAAGCCCTGGGTTTGGTTTCTGGTGCCATCTTAAAACAAACAAAAATATCCATAAGCAAAACACAAAAAAATCAGGGAGCCAATTTGTCTTAGTGGTTGAATGCCAGCATAATAATTACAAGGTCTCAGGATCTGGCCCCCTATCAAAAACCAAAAAACAAAAAACAAACTGAAAGTCTCTCAAAAGGAAAGGAAGAAGTAAAGCTTTCACTTTTGACTGATGGGATGATCCTACATCTAGTATCTCCAGAAAAATCCAGAACAAAGCTACTGGAATGAATAGACAAGTTCAGCAAAGTAGTGGAATACAAGATGAGTATGGAAAAATCAATAGCATCTCTGTACACTAGTGATGTGTGATTTAAGGAGGAAATTAGAGAAAAATCCATTTATACTAGCAATTCAATCAATCTATATTTAGGAATAAGCTGAATCAAAGACATAAAGTACTTCTAATGAGAAAACTAAAAAAAAAAACATTGCTAAAAGAAACCAAAGAAGATTTAAATGAATGGGAAGGTCATTCCATGTTCATGTACTGGAAAACTAATTGTTAAAATGTCAATTCAGTGCAAAAAGATTTACCGATTCAATGTAATTCCAATAAAAATCCAAAAAGCCTTTTTTTGCAGAAATCAAAAAGTAAACAATCAAATTTATCTGGAAGGGTAAGGGGCCATAAATAGCCAACAATATATTGAAAAAGAAGAACAAAGTTGGAGGACTCACACATCCTAACTTTAAATCATATTACTTAGCTACAGTGGTAAAAACAGCATGGAACTGGCATGAAGACAAACAGAATGATCAATAGAAGCAAATTGGAAACTCAGAAATAGAACCCCACATCTACAGTCAAGTGATTTTTGAAAAGGTGATAAATCCCTCCCACCTGGGCCAGAACAGTCTATTCAACAAATGATGCTGGGAAACTGGTAAGCCATATCCAAAAGAAAGGAAGAGGATGCCTATTTAAGACCTTAAAGAAAAATTAATTCAAAAGGAATCAAGCACCTAAACATAAAAGCAACAACTATAAAAAACCTAGAAGAAAACATAGGAAAACATCTTCAGTATCTTGTGGTTAGTGGTAGTTTCTCAAACCTTATACCCAAATCACAAGTAAGAAAAGAGAAAATAGATAAATGGGACCTCCTCAAAATTAAGCAGTTTTTTTTTTAACTCAAAGGACTTTATCAATATCAAAAGGGTGAAAAGATAGCCAATTCAACGGCAGAAAATATAAGCAGTTTTTTTTTTTTTAATTTTCAAAGGACTTTATCAAAAGGGTGAAAAGATAGCCAATTCAATGGCAGAAAATATTTGGGATCACACTTCTTATCACGCTGTAATATTAATGATATCTATGGAGATCATACAACTCAAAAATAAAAAAACAAATTACTGGATTGAAAAATGGACAAAAGACTTAAAAAGACAATGATCTAAAGGAGAAATATAGATGGTGAAAAAACACATAAAAAATGCTCTAAATTACATAGTGATTTGGGAAATGTAAATAAAAACAACTGAGATATCATTTCACAACTATTTGATGGGCCACTATTAAAATGTTGGAAAACTGTACGTGGAGAGAGTGTGGAGAGTTGGGAAAGCTTTTTCACTGTTGGTGGGAATGTAGAATGGTAGAGTCACCATGGAGGACATTTGGCACCTCCTAAGCAAGTTGAATATAGACTTGCCATGTGACTCAGCAATACCATTACTAGGTATTTACCCAGAAGAACTGAGAGAAGAGGCATGAACAGACATTTGAACCCTGAAGTTCATGGAAGCATTATTCATGATTACCAAATTTGCAAACAAGCCAAGTGTCCACCAACTGAGGAATGGATAAACAAATTGTGGTGCATACACATGATTGAATATTATGCAGTAGTAAGAAGTGAAGCCATGAAGCAAATGACAACATGGATGTATCTGGAGTTTATTATATTGAATGAAGTAAGCCAGCCACAAGAAGACAAATACTGTTTGATTTTGCTATTGTGAGCTGAATATATTATGGAAAATCATGGAGTTAATAATTAGAATATAGGAAACCAGGCAACAAAGTGAGGGTAGAAAATGGAAAACTGAATGTTAATCTTCGCAAATTTTATAGAAATTTTTTTTGTAAGTCTTTGGAAATGAATAGAAGTAGTGAATACACATCATAATGTTTGTAACTAACAGATCTGTTATATGGTTATGAAAGTGCTGAAAGGGAACATCCAAGGTCATATATGTTACTCGAAGGAACTGTAACATGGGACTGTGTGAGATAATGTGAAACCTCATGTAAATCATGAATATAGATGATATTATATATATAAGCCCATTTTTACAAAATATAAATTCAAATATACTAGAGAGAAGGATCAAAGAGTAGCAGTTATCTATGGCAGGGAGAGCATAAAAACATTGATAAGTGATAGTTTTGTTTGTTTTTTGATTATTATTGTTATTTGAATAATGAAAGTGCTCTAAGGATTACTGAAATGTTGAATGTGCAACTATGTGATTACCAAATACCATTGATTGTAAACTTTTGGATAATTAATGCTTTATTAATATGTATCAATTAAATTTATTTGTATTTTTAAAAAGTAGATAGTCAAAACCAAAATGGTAACTGCTCACTTGCTAAGATGGCTACAATAAAAAATACAGGCAATGAGTCTTGGCAAGGATGGGGAGAAAATGGAACCCTCGTATTTTGCTGGTAGGAATGTAAAATGGTTTCATTGCTTTGAAAAACAGTTTTGCAGTTCCTCAAAATGTTAACCATAGAGTTACCATTAGACCCAGGATTTCCACTCTAAGATATACATCCAAGAGAAATGAACTCACATAAAAACATCTTGCAACTTCTTCCTTTGTATTCCCTAGTTCATTTTGCAATTTTGACACCTGAAACTCCTGTACACATCCCTCAATATTTATTAATGAAGTAACATGTGTCATCTCAGAACTGACCAAGTAAAATCTAATCAGACTTAGTCCTCCTTACATGTACATTAGTCTAAAGCCTAAACTTCAAATGAACTAAGCATGTAATCAATCTATGCATACTTAGAGATTAATCTATTTCTGACACCAGAATCTCATACCACTCACTCATCATGCATATGGTATTAACCGGTCAAAGGATGATGATGCAAATTACCAGATAGCTGTTGGGTTTTATAAAGGGTATATGTTTGGGGTAGAAGCTTAGAGTCACAAGGCCATACATGTAAGTACCTTCTCTCACCAAAGTCTGTTGCCACATGTTGGAACAAGTTGCCTGCCAATGTCTGCAAGGGTTCAGGCTTCCTCTTCTTTTAAGACTCCATGGTCCCAGCTTCTTCCAATATCATCTGTAGACTGGGATAAGTCTCCTCTCTCTCCTGGCCTTCATTTCTCTCCTGGATCAGCTGTACTGCTCTGCACAAGGCCAGTTGTAAACTATCAGGTAAATGACTCATCTCTCCACCTTGGGCCTATGCCATGTCTAATGATGCATTTTCTCTTTCCTCTTGTATCTCCTTCTCTGTGTTCTTCTCTTGTATGTTTACTCTGTGGGGCTCAATATCAAAACTCCAGTCTCTGCTCTGCCATGTGGTTTTCTCTCTGAGTTCCTGCTCACCAAGAGGGCTGAGGCTCAATGTACTACTGATGTGGGCCAATCAGACCCTTAAGCATTATTTAATCAAGAAAAGTGAAAGCCCTGGATCCAATATAATCTACTATGCCCAGAGGAACACGCCAGTTTAGAAACACAAACCAATGTCTATTTTTGGAATTCATAAAAAAATGTAACACTACTACAGACACAATGGCACTCTCTAGTCATGCAACACATGAGTTAGCAGGATGACCATCTGCCATATTCCCCATGTTGCACTGCTGTATTCTCCACAGCTTTCACTGACACCTAGCTTTTTTTTTCAATCCCAGAAAACTTCTAAGTACAATGAACTTGTGGAGAGTGACTTGAGGATTTTCCTCTTATATTCATGGTACTAACCTTTGCGAATAAACTCTCTTTTCAAAATATTGATGTGCTTAGTTGATTTTTTATTGTGCATTGAGCAGGACTCACTTTGGAGCAAAAGTAATTTGGCCACTCAACAAAGAAAACAAATAAAATTTATAAGAAAATGAAATAATAATTTAAAAAATAAAAAATAAAAAAACAAAAAATTTTAAACAATTTAAAATAATAATAAAAATATTAGACATTGTATCTTTTAACATGGTAAGATCTGTTGTCTTTTATGTACAATGACATTTTCTTCTATATACTCCCTCAGTGTCTTATTTTTTTTTCATTTTATCTTCAAAGAATCTTTAGGATACATAAATATCACATAGGGAGTACAGGTGATTTCCATATACCCAATGCTCTCTCCCCTTTCCCCTCTCCCTTATTAATAGCATTTTACATGCAGATAGTACATTTGTTACGACTGATACACCAATATGGAAGCATTGCTACTAACCTTGGTCTATGGTTTACATTTTGGATCGTACACCTTTATAGGTTAAAACAAACTTTGAAGTTGCCTATATCCATTATTGCAAGATCATGTTGAATAATTCTCATGTCCTAAGTGTCATCTATTCTAATCTTTCCTCCCCTCCCCTTGGAACCTATGATAATTACTAAGTTTCAATTTTTGAAGAATAAGATTCATAGTTACTTGTAATAATATTGAGGGCTTGTCATGTTGGCTTCATTTTGGGGGAAGTTTTGGATCACAGATGGGTCACAGCAGTGGTGGGGGAGGATCACTGATACAGGGTGTCAGTGATGTGGGGGCTCACAGGAAGTGGTTCACCTGGGGCATGGCTCTTAAGACATGAATTTGTTCAAGTGTTCACAGGACTTGGTTTTGGTGGGCAGAGATCCACACAATAACCAATAGAATAATGAATTCCTATCCTGGGGAGTTCTGCTACATTCTGTAATAGGACAGCAAGAATCATTCAAGTACAAGGGCAATGTCTATTGAATGAAGGCAGTCCATTATGCCAGGCCCTTGACATTGATTATTGCACTTTTGAACCTTTTCCTATGAAATTGAAACTTAACCTAGTATTATATATTACCTAATAATTACCTTTCTAAAGCCACCTTATTGCTCAAATGTGGCCTCTATCTGCCAGACTCAGCATACAAACACACTACCTTACCACCAGTGTGGGACATGACTTCTGGGGAAGAGACTCCCTGGCACTAAGGGATTATTACCAAGCACAAACTAGCAGTGCATCTGGAAAAAGACCTTGACCAAAAGGGGGAAATATTTAATACAAATGAGTTTTTTGGCTAAGTGGTTTAAATTGAGTCAGGATGTCATTCCAGAGTTTATGCTTATGCACATCTAAGCAGGATCTCATGGACTGCCACGGTAAACAGTGTCTCAAATAGTGGGGCTCCTGAGGGCTCTAGAGATATCTTTAAACTATAAGCAGACAGCTCAGGAGTTCAGAACCCTGCCAGTGGGTATTACTTTTGAATTTATGTGTCCCAGTGTAACAACTAAACTAATTTATAGGTTCTCTGCACATGGCTCTTTGGTTCCTTTTATTTGAACTGATAGCCAGCACTTTATTGATAAATATGCATCTCAGAGATTTAAATCTTTGGTCTGTCCATGTGCTAGTTGAGCCCTGAATTTTAGCAGAGTCACAACACCTACTCTCCAGTTCATTGGACTCACCCGGGACAACTAACAAGGAGATGATGATGAAAAATGCCCATCCCAAGGAACAGAGTTTCTGCAACTGCATGCAAGATGGCTCCATCCATCTGTTCCATGGGATCTAAGTCCCCTCACAAATCCTCAAGATTGGGGAATGAACAATGCACTAAAGTAGACATTATTATTCTACTGTAGACTTATTATTTATTCTAGCAATGGAAGAACTCTTATCACTGATGTAAAGGTAGTGATCAATAGAGGTTCTGAGGAGAAGAGGGAAGAATAGATGTAATATGGGGGCATTTTTGGGACATTGGATTTGTCTTGCTTGACATTGCAGTGATGGATACAGGGCATTAAATAGATGGATACAGGACATTATATATTTTGTCATAACACACAAAATTGTGCAGGACAAAGTATAACTATAATGTAAACTGTAGTCTATGGTTGATAGCAATGCTTCAAGATATTATAGTTTCATCAATTTTAACAAATGTACCACATTAATGAAGGATGCTGTTAATATGGAAAAGTGTGGAAGGGGGAGGGACTGGGAGTCCCTTTTATTTTTTATGTAACCTAAAGCTTCTTTAAAAAAAAAATATTAAAAGAACCAGAATTTAGTGACCCAAAAGAAACCAGGTCCTAGAAATCCCTCCCCAAAGTTTCCATGAGCCCATAAGGTGATGAGTATCAGACACTGGTCCTATGTGGCCACCTCAACCATTTTAGTCTAGAGGTTTTGTAACTGGGACTTATCCCTATTCTTGGTGTCACCAACACCTGTGATGCTTCATTTTTCATTTTGAGGAGAGAAACTGTTCTGGGAAAAGAAAAGGGCTTTTGTATGAATAACTTTGTATATTGACCTACTCTTTTGCCAAAGTCTGTTATGTTTGTTTTTGGTTTTGGGTTCAATTCCCAGTTTGGTTATTTGGTGTTGTTTATAATTGTGAATTAAAGCCCCATGTTAGTCAGTCCGCTTTGGTTATCAGTAACACATTCCAGTGTTTATGAGAATAGGTTTCTAAACTACTCACATTGCTCTTTGATTTGATTGGTTGTGGCATAGAATATCATTTTAGCTATTGGATCCTTGTATTTGTTATTTTTGAATCTAACTTGTTTGAAAATCTACCAGGTGCATAGGTAACACCTGTAGTACTACTAAGAAGAATTTAAACCCTCTTAAATGAATTTTAATCAATTGTTCAATGTTTAGTTATGAACCTCTGGAAAAGATATTTCTGTGCATGTCTGTCTGGTATCAATATGATTTTAAATCAGAAGAGAAAAGGCCTGAAAATGATTCTATAGATAAAATGATATATTACAATAGACATATTATAAGAGAAACAAACTGCGATACAATCCTGTATTTAAAATATTTTATATTTTTGTATCAGAGTAAGAATTTGCAGAAAAGCATACAAAATTATAGTTCAAACTATTTTATACTTCTGTGTTTTTGTGTTTGTGTTCACTTTCTTTTTGTGTTTGTCTGTTTCTTTGTGTATTTTTCTGTCTCTGGATGGAAATATCAAATGAACAAATAAAAATTCTTTAGAGAGGTCGATTTAAAATTGTTCAAAGATAAATAGTACTTATATATAAATTATTAATTCTGAAGTACCAGAAATTGTGGAAGTCAAGTTGTTGGTACCTTTGAAATCCTCCTATCTTCACTCTCTGTGTCCAACTTAGCCTAACTCCCCTTCTATTATGATAATATTTCCCAAACCTGTGGAAGACTAAGTGGGTCTTGCAAAGAATTCAGTGTTATCATTAAGACTTATGAGCTTGACTATTCAGATTTTTAATTTATAGAACTGCTTGTGATTACTGTAAATGACCTAGGCATTTATCAAAGTAACTCCCTAAACATTTACCAAAATAACAAGCCCTAAAAGATTATTAGTTTCAAAAGTGCATTAACTAAGATATGTTAAGCAATAAGACAAATCTATTTGTGCAAAACATGTTTTCATTGTTTCATTTGTGTGCTTCTATTATATTATCTTAAAAGAAAGAGGAATATTAGCAAAAAAAAAGAAGAAAAACTTTCGCACCAGGTCTAACGACATGGCTGTTCCCTGTTCTGTTTCCATATTAATTTGAAGTAGACCTGGTTAGTCACATTAATAAAATTGTGGTTAAGTTTAGTAACTTTTGAACCAAACAACTCTATAAAAGAAAAAAGAGAAAATATAGAAAAACACTAGCCACTTCTGTAAGACTGCAATTAATTCATGACTTAGCCATGATAGCATTAAGTTCTTCCCCTAATTTACCTCCAGAAACCTGTTTCAAAAATGTGTCCCTGTGATTCATAATATACCTCATTGATATACTGTTAAAATAGTAAACTCAAGAAAGTATATATTTCCCAAAAAAATCCTCTATGAGCTATAATTTCTCTAGTATGACATAATAAGTATTTAAAATGAAGAAAAATTATGTTTGCATTTAATAAAATTTTCCTTCTGACAAATTGGTTGGACTTTCATGGTAATTGCAATTTTTAGGATGTTTGAAGACAGTTTCCAAAATCCTTTTGGTAACTTATATATGTAAAGTTTATCAAAAGGACTTTCCCTAAACTGAAGCTAATCCAAAGACCCCAACTGTAAGAGGTTAATACGCACAGGAATGGATTAGCTTTAAGAGCAGAATTTCCTGGGATCCATCCCATTTCAAACTGTCACAGTATGCAAGCTTATCTTTAGGACATAGTCTAATTCAATGAACAAACTAAACAAAATTACCTCCCCTTCCTAGTTGATGAGTCAGATGGTAACATTTGACATCATCCACAGATGGCACACCTAGAAAGCTGGAACAATTTAACAGATCCTTATGAGCACCTAAAAAATGTGTAAGGGAGTGAATGTAGCTCAGGGGTTGAGTACTTGCCTCCCACGTATGAGGTTCTGTTTCAATCCCCAGTACCTCCTTAAAAGAAAGTGGGTGCATTAGTGTCAAGAAAGAAAGGACTCCTGTTTTCATAGACCACAGTGAGGACTTTGTGGTGGTGGCAGGGAAGGCTTAGCAGCACCCTGGCTACAGTCATGCTATGATCCTGGGGGTTCATTGGTAGTTGGAATCATTCCAGTGTAAGAGGAAAGAAGTCCAAAGAACTGTGGTTTGGGTCTGGGGCCTGAGGAGTTCCTATAGGAAGGAGAGCTCTTGCACAGCCTTGGCCTAAGCTGGGGCGGGGGCGGTGGGGGGGGGTGTGTGCAGAGACAACTGGCTAGGGCAGGAAAGATCTCCTCAACCAAGGCTCTACTCTAGACATATTCTGTCTCTTGTCCTCAATAGCTCAGCCCTTTCCTACTCATGCTATCAGGCCTGGAGAACCTCTTGTAGACTTGACATGTTCTGTATCATAGAAGGGTGTGACAAATGCCTAGTATATGGGGAAACTGTTTGGAGGTTATCACAGCAATGGCCTGGAAGAACTTGGATTATGTGAATTGGGGAAGAAAAGGTCCACAAACCACATACACTTTGTGATTTTTTAAAAGCTGATTTCAGAGGTGAATAGAAGTGATATTGGTGTCCATGAGTCTGGGTGGGGTACTAGCAGGAGGGAGTTAGGTGTGCCATATATTCCCAGTGAAGTTCTAGATGAGGGCTGGAGTATGAGGCTGAGTTTTCAGGTGAGTGTCTTGGCTGGGCACCTGATTGCTTAGGGTCATCATCGACCTCCACCCACCTAATGCCACAGGATGTCTTCCAAGCCAACATTCCTTATCTGGGAACCTTCCTCATGGCACAGTTCATGCTGGACACGACTTTCCAGGACCATCTGGATGTTAGTGGGACTGCAGGCCTAGGAAACTGTGGCACCCAGACAAAAGCTTCTGGGACAACTTGGAAGGGAGGTCTGGGCTGTGGCTTCTGGTAGCCTCAGAGTGGCAGCAACCACCTTCTTGGGAACTGGAACCTCTGCTTCCATCACTCAACAGCACTTTCAAAACCTGGAAGAACAAAGCCAAAATAAATCATTCATGGTGGAGCCTGACCAAAAGCAGCAAGTGGTGGGGCTTCTTAGGGTCTCAGTGAGGTCCAGGGCTCAACCTAGTCCCTGGGAGTCAGACAGCCTGTGATGGGATTTCCTCCCCACTCCTGTCCAACCTGTGAGAGGTGCACAATGCCTCATCTCTCTGGATCTCAGTGTCCGTGTCTGGGATGCAGATTGATCTCTTGGACAGCTGGAGTGCATGGGATGTTGTTGACTGATCATTTAGCTGGGTGTCTGATATGCAAAGTGCAGTGGTAGAATGAGGAGGGCTGTACATGTCCTGGGACATTTCCCCAATGCAAGCCAGACCTTCCATTCAGTCACCAGAACCCTAATTCAGTGTCAAATACCAGGAGACCAGAGCAGCTTGTCTGGGACATAGCCAACAATTCAGAAAGCACTAGGCTGGTTCTTCCAGTGCCAATGGGGAAAAGATGAACATGAGCTTTATCCCAGTGTCCTGAGGCTAGGAAAAGGTGACTTTCTATCCCATTTCCACAACAGCCCTTCCTTGTCCCCTTCATTCTCGGTGGCAGAGTTCCACCTTCTGCTCCTAAAACTTGGGCCAATAAACACTGGATCCAGAATAAAGTTTTGGGAAGCCCCATGGATCTGGACACAAGGTCTTTGGCCTCTGCTGATCTAGATGCCCACAGCAGTTCAGGAGTTGTCCTCCCTGCAATCCCTGAGGACCTCAGTCTTAGCTCAGCATTGAGCTACTTCTCCTCTTAGGTTTCTCTCTGCCTTGCACATTGTAATCCCACCCACCCACTTGCATTCCTTCTTATGGAGTTGCATCTACAACATCATGACCAGGAGCAGGTAACTGTGACATCTGCACCATCCACCTGTACACGAAAAAAAGCAACATTTAGGAGAGTATTTGGGGAGTCAGGTGGGTATTGTGCCCCCAAGGTTCCCCAATAAGCCCTTTCTGAGTACTGAACCCTCCTAAATGACTACTTTGACATATAAGCTATATCTGGACTTTGTACCAGACTGCCAATTCCTCCTACCCCAAGATATAGCATGCAGCCTCTATAGCACCCACTGTACAAAGGAGAAATAGGAAGACCTTTTATCTCTGCCTGATGCTCAGGGATCAGTACTTGGGTGGGGATGGGCAATGTGTCACTAAGCATCATCCAGCTCTGGGATGTAGAACAATGCTTCTGATGACCAGTAAGAGTAACAGAAATGTGTGAGAGTGGAGACTTTGAGTCCCACTTTCCAGGCCAAGACTTTGGTGTTGGGGCAGAATGCTTATCTATAAAGTGCAGCACAACCATTATGTGCCCAAGAACACCTACTTAACAACATCAACTGTCCCACAAACATATTCAGCCTTCTGTTTGGACCCATGTGCCTGATCCCTTCAACTTACCTTTCACCAGCGAGAGCATCTTGACCCACTGGACCTCTGCTTTGACATCCTGTCAGGAAGGAGAGGGCAGGAGTAGAAGGGGAAGAGGACGAAGGCTACATAGACTTCTCTTAGATCCAGAGAAGGGAATGTTGCTGTTTTCCAGTCTCACCCTTACCAACACCATTTGCCTACCTGAGCTCTCTGGGAGGCATCTGAGTACTATGGGTGGAAGGAAGTTATTTCATTGTCCCCCAAGTTTCCAAGCTCTTCATGTCCACCAGGCCAAGGGCTATTTGGGCCTTGTTTTGTTGAGTTTGAGTTTGCTTAAGCCCTGAGTGATTTTGGAAGCACAGAACATATAGTGGCAAGGGATGGGAAGAATCGTGCCATACTATTCTGCAAGTAGGGCAGTAAGAGAGTTCAGATGCCTATGTGTTGTTTGGAGCCAGTCCTTCACATCTGCTGGTTATCTTTATCAGGACTTCCAGAGAGATGTGGGATCTGTCTGGATGGTACCTAAGGCAAAACCTGGCATGTCAACTGGGTGGGGCACAAACAGGGCTGAAAGGCTGTTGTTGGGTAATGCTGAGGCTCTCCCAGCCCAAAGCAGTCAGAGAACCTATGGCTGGCCTGAATCCAGCATGTCCATGGTAGGCAGTTCCTGAGAACCATATGCTCTGTGCTGAGACTGGCAAGGAGTGACCCAGGCTGAGTATGGTGGTAGATGACCAGGTGATGGCCTGCTCAGGCCCTCATCTCCAGTCCAAGGTGGTAAGAGTGACACATGTAATGGGCCCACACTTCACCCAGGCAGCCTGTTCTCTCTCCTCAGGCATCTATTAAGCTATAAGTCTGACTCCTCTGTATAAAGCTGGAAACTCATATTCAGAGAGAAATAGGGATGTGCTCAAGGCCCAGGAATGGGCAGAATCTAGAGGGTAAGGTAGAGTTAGGGATTCCTAGGCCAGGCTTCAGGAGATGTCCTGAGCTCTATGAGGACTCTAAGAGGAGGGGCCGAACTCCTGTTGAACACACTTCAAAATACCTACTACACCCTTTTCTATATCCTCATTAACCCAGAGGTTGCCCTTGTTGTCACTGTTTTGGTTTTTTGTTGGGCTGACTGCCTGCCTCTCCCTGGACCTTCTCAGGAACAGGTGACCCTCCTCAGTTGTCACCAGTACTCATCTCTAGAAATCCTGGCCCCATAGTGGCCTGCCTGGCTAACAATCAGGATCCAATCAAGAATGAAGAACATTGTGTCATGAACAGGAAGTGGAGAGAAATAGTGATGGGCCAAAAGGGAGAGACTAGGTCTCTCTCTAAGACTTGAACAGTATTGTATTCTCCTCTTTAAGTGCTAATGTGGCAAGAAAAAGCATCAGGATGCCAGGAGGATTCCTGGGGGAGATGGGTTGGCATCATTCTTAGATCAGAATAGCTTGTTACTTAAACTCAGTTTTTAGAGTCACCCAACTTATTGGCCATCTCTGTGGCCTGTGGTGCTGAGAAGCAAGAGTGATCCACCTCAGATTAGGGGTCACACCTAGGGAAGGGCCAAGAGGCCCAGCAAGAGAGTCTTGGATGCTGAGGGTTTGTAATCTCACCTATTTTTGATGGGCTGGCTCTCTCCAGGTTTATGGCATAAATCAAGCATCAGGATTTTGCCTTGAGAAGTTGTGGCTTCTCAGATCAGATAGGACACCCTTTTCTTGACTTCCTTCCTTGGTCATGAGTCTCTGCTGCTATAAAATAGGGAAATACAGGGTTCCAACTCTGCTCTGAGTGCCTTCAGCCCAAATAATGTGAAGATTCCTCTCTGTTCATGTTTTGTCTTCTGCATTTACCAAAGGTTAAAAAAATCTGAAAGCTGCTGGTCTAGATGGGTTATCTGATCATCCTCAGATAATTCATCAGGAGAAGGCAGTCTAGGGAGATATTTATGGTGTGGTTTTTGAGCTAGGGCTTCCCCTCAAGGCATTGGGGTTTTCTTTGCATTTGGAAAGTCACCTGGAATACCAGTCATGTTTTTGAGCCTTCCCTCCCTTTCAACCCCTGCTCACAGTGAACATCTCAGGAATACCTCTATTTTGAAAATTAATGGATGAAATTGAGGGATACAGATTCATTAGGGTCAGAACTTTGTATTAATTGTTGCTGCTCTTACATCACTGAGCCAGAGGAGAGGGACATCAGGACTGATGTCAACATTATGTTGACTGGTGTCAACATTCATTAAATTAATGAATGAAGAAACAAATGATGGTTGCACAAGATCACTATGCCCCAGGGCAAGAGGCTACTCCCCTCTGCCTCTTACACCACTACTGTGTCACCAAGATTCTTGGGGAACATGTATTTTTAAAAAGATCAATTCTAGCTGGGCTTGGTCTTTGCTAAAATTTCCCAAATTGAGAGGTGCTAAAACTCAAGTGCTGTCTTGGTCATCTATGATCATGGAACAGGTGCCTTTCATCTCCCTTGCCACATGAGTCAGGAGACCCAAACCAAGAAAAGTTCCTCCTCTTCTGCTATGTCCTACTCAAGCTTTCACTGGTCTTAGGTAGAGAGTGATGTTGAGTGTTGGTTCTGCTGGCTGGACAGTGGGTTTTTTATTTTTATTTTTTTAAAGATTTATTTATTTATTTCTCTTCCCTCCCCCCCCCCCCCACCCCAGTTGTCTGTTCTCTGTGTCTATTTGCTGCATCTTCTTTGTCTACTTCTGTTGTTGTCGGCAGCACGGGAATCTGTCTCTTTTTGTTGCGTCATCTTGTTGTATCAGTTCTCCATGTGTGCAGCACCATTCCTGGGCAGGCTGTACTTTCTTTCGTGCTGGGCAGCTCTCCTTATGGGGCGCACTCCTTGCACATGGGGCTCCCCTATGAGGACACCTCTGCGTGGCAGGGCACTCCTTGCGTGCATCAGCACTGAGCATGGGCCAGCTCCACACAGGTTAAGGAGGCCCGAGTTTGAACCGCAGACCTCCCATGTGGTAGACGGATGCCCTAACCACTGGGCCAAGTCCACCACCAACAGTGGGTTTTTTAATGGATGTGACATTCCAGAGCAACTGATTTATGGAATACTCCTGTCCACCCAGGGCTGTAGGTGAGCACTCATTATATCCTCACAGGGAGGCTCACAAACAGTTGCACATATTGCTGGAATCACAGAATCCACAGAGGACCCTCCCATGACCATTTGGCTCCTGTGATGGCACTAGGAAGCCATAATGTGTCCTGATTTTCTCATTAGGCCTGGACATCTCCCCACCTTGTCCTATAAGAAACAGACTTGGGTGATGGAAACCATCACATATATTCCACAATCTTCATCTCTTACTCACTTCTGTCCATTACCTTGAGAGACTTTCCTTCTTCCTCAACATCTTCCTCATCTACTCTGTGGTCATCAGATTCTTTACCCCGCAATGATCCTTGAAAGAGCTGGAGAAGAGAAATGAGCCAGAATGAATCAAGGCTCTGTATGCTACGTTGCAGTTTGCCCTGGACTTGCAAGCATACAGGCAAGCATGTTTACAATTACATTGTGTAGGTTCAAGCCTTGAAAAACTGTTTTGGGAAGTATGGTGTGGAAATTGATAATGTATAGTGTTGAGAAGCATCTCAGGCAATTCTAAAGTAGACATGTTAAAAAAACACATTCCCGTAAAACCTTGTGTAGGTGTCATTGGCTCCATGAACTACCAACATTGTACATTCAATTTCTTTTTACTGTATTTTTCTGAAGAGAGGGCCCTTAAAGTTGATTAGATTCTGCAGTGGCACAGCATCCAAATCAAGTTGAAGAACTCAGCTCTTGACACAATCAATGGGGTGGGGCTAGCTCTCCAATGCTCCCTTCACATCTCTGGAAGAACTTCCCTGAGAGTAGTCACTGTCTTATTTACACTGCTCCAGAATCACTAGGTACATAGCCCAGCCACAGTCTACTTCTCTCATTTATTCCTGCAATATCTATCCTTTGCCAATATCTGGAGTGCCTGCTCTTAAGGAATGAGTTAGCCTCTGAAAACAAGCTGCCAGGGACTATGGGCTCCTGCTGACCCTGCTCTCACCCATGGAAGAAGACAAAGCAGGATGAACTCATGTGAGGCTGGGCAATGCAGGATTGTGTCAGGGTAAAATTGGACATGCTCCCTTCACTGCTCACTTGACTTTTATGTCAATCCAACGAACATGCCTTCACTCCCAGCCCAGATAGCCTACATGGGAAGCCTGAAACTATGCTGACTGCTGGACTGCACTCTGGCTCACAATGTTTCCTCATAATAGAGTCGTGAGCTAGATGGTCCATCCTGGGTTCAGCAGTCTGCCTGGAGAATGAGCCAGGTATACTTGAAAAGAATGTGCATTCTTCTGTTGTTGGGTGAAGTGTTCTATATATTCTTTTACAGCTAGTGGAATTATACTAGTATTCAATTTTTTATTCCTTATCAATCTTCTATGTAGACATTCTAGTATTTAAAGTTGCATAATGAAATCTCTAAATATTACAGAATAATTCTTCAGTTCTGTCAATGTTTGCTTTATATATTCTGAAACCTTTTTATTAAGTGCATAAATGTTTATAATTCTTAAATCTTTTTGTTAAATAGACCCTTTTAAAATATATAATGTAATGTACATGAGCTATAAAGAGAATATCTAAAAATCTTCTAAAAAGGAATTGAGAAGAGATTCAAAATGGCTCTTTATTAAAGATAATCTAAACGAAAAGGAATATAGTAATTGAGGAGGAAAGGAAGGACCAAAAAAGGAATAAGATAAATAAAACAATTAACAAAATGGTAGAAGTAAACATTTCCTTATCTTAATTTACTTAAATGTAAATCTACTAAACTGTTTTAGAGTGTCAGGCTGCTATTACAAATACCATACAATGAGTTGGCTTAAACAGTGGGAGTTTGTTGTTTTGCAGTTTCATAGGCCGCAAATCTTGTTTCTTTCTGAGTTCAATAGCTATCTGGTAATGGCTTGCCACAATGCTTGGCTTTTCTTGACCTGTATCCCTCACTCACCTGACATGACACTATCTTCTCCTTTATCTTCTGTGTTATTGGTAACTTCTTACTTGCCTCCATGGATTTCTTCAGATGCCCACCACAGTAATCTGAATTAAGACTCACCCCCATTTAGGTGGGCCTTTCCTTAACCAAAAAACATAATCATAAGGTCTTGTTTGTAATGGTTTTACATGGACATGGACAGAGATTAAGATTAAGAACATGGTGGTTCTCTTTTCCTGTCTGTGTCTGTCTCTGTGCCTTCATTTTCTTCAGATCCAGCAAGAGGGCAGAGAGTCAACCTGAGACACACTTCACTGATTTAATCCAAAAGGTTCTCATGCCCACAGAAATAGATTGTTTCTCTTTTGGAGATTAATAAAAGAACTTCAAACTGTCAAACTTGTGAAGAGGCTAAAAATGTAAACATAGTTACAGAATTGGTTATGATTTAAGGATGGAAGACTTTACTTAAGTTATGAGAGGATGGATGAAAAATATATTAGTTTTATGAAAGGAATTTATTAGTGGTAAAAGCTTACTATTTTGAGGCTGCTAAAATGTCCAAATCAAGGCATCATCAGAAATGCTTTCTCACCAAAGTTTGGCTGCTAACATATACTTTACTCCTGCAACATGGCAAGGGATGATGGCAAGTCTACCAGTTTCTCTCTGATTTCATCTCAAGGTTAGCTGTGGGCAATCAGGCATCTCTCACTGGGCCTCATGTCCTTGAGCCTATTGGGGCTTCTTTGTTTTTCTACTGCTGTAGGTGAACCTGGAGTCCTCTCTCTCATTTCCTACATTTCTCATTGCAGGGTCAAAATGGCAAAGTTCATTTTTCTGTGTCTCTCCTTTTTCCCTGTGTATTCTCAGTTTATATAAGATACAGTAAGATGGCAGAGACAAAATCTGGATCTAGCTTCACTGTTGTAGTCTGATCAAAAGGCCTGAAGTGATTTAAATTAAAAGTGATTGAATCAAATGTTCCTTTAATTGAATCCAATGCAGTGAGAAGGCCGCACATCCACAGGAATGGATTAGCTGAAGAATATAATCTTTTCTGGGAATCACATACTTCAAACTGTCACAAAAATATTTGGAGAAGTTGATGGTAAAGGGGATTTAATTTATTTTCAAAATTTCACATTTACTAAGAATGTAGGAGAGAAAGGGATCCATTTGGAGAAATTGGACAGCTGGGGTAGAGAGTGTTCTTAATTTTAATTTTAATTTTCATAGAAGAAGAGAAGTAACTGAAAGTTGTGAATAAACGAGTATTTATAGATTTAATAATGAGTTGAGGTAGTTTGCCAAATTAATTAATTAATTTGTGAAGTAAGGGATGCTTTCATCTGGATGAGCATCCCTGGCACCAAGTGATTACTACCAAGGACAAGCTGGTTATGCAACAAGAAAAAGATCTCAAATAAAAGGGGGAAATGGTAAAGACATATGAGTTTATATGGCTGAGAGACTTCAAAATGAATCAGGAGGTCATCAGAGAAGTCACACTTATGCACATCTGAGCAGGATCCCAGGGGTAATCAAAGTAGGTAAAACCCCAGGTACTTGTGCTCCTGAGGACTATGGAGACACCCAGGTTCTATGGTCATGGCAGATGGCTCTGGAGTTTAGTGCCTTGCCAGTGGGTCCTACTTTGTAATTTGTGCTCCAGAGTGTGATGAAGTTGATCTCAGGTGTAACTTGTCTATACATACCTCTTCTGTCACTTTTAATTAACCTGTTGTTGGTGCTGGGGTTGGTGTATGCCCAGGAGATTTGAGTCTCTGGGCTGGCCATGTGCCAGTTGGACCCTGAGCCTCATCAAAATTGCAACACCTGCTCTCCAGTTCATTTGACTTACCCAGGTCAACTAACAGGGAGATGAGGATGGTCAGCCACCGACCAGGGAACTGAGAGAGTCTACAACTGCAAGCAGGAGAATCACATCCATTAGCCATGTGGGATCTAAGCCCCCTCTCAATTTAGAGGAGGAATGGACATTGCCATCCCAGAGTCCACAGAATGGAGGAATAAAATATGGATTAGAGTGGACTTAGTTGTATTCTACAATAGAATTCTTATGAATCTAGCAATGGAAGAAATTGTATATTTGATTTAGAGACAGTGGCCAGGGGAATTGCTGAGGGCAGGGAGAGGAAAGAAGAAGTGTGATATGAGGATATTTTGGGGACTGGAGTTGTCCTGAATGATATTGTAGGGACAGATGCAATACATTATTTATCCTACCATAGCCCATTGAATGGACTGGAGGAGTGTGTAAACTACAACGTAAACTATAATGCATTTGGTGTAGCAGTGTTCTAAAATGTATTCATTCAATGCAATGAATGTGACACACTGATGAAAGAAGTTGTTGATGTGGGAGGACTGGGGGTGAGGTGGGGAATGGGAGTAGATGGGAACCTCTTACATTTTTTAATGTAGTATTTTGTGTGATCTATGTATCTTTTTAAAAAAGACAATAAAAACATAAATTAAACAACAAAAAAGAGTAGGGTTAAGGTTGAAATAGATTCAAAAGGCATGGAGTTACTTATTTGGCAGGGGAGATACCATGCTCAGGAGTGTGGATTTCCCAGCATGAGGTTTATCCATTGCACTCCAGATGTGCTGACCCCTGCGATTTCCACAAATGTGGGAAACTCAACTGCATAATTTGAGGTAGTGGAGGACTGTCTTCATGCTCTCCCCTGAAAAATTAAAAAACAGAGAAACAAATAAATAAGTATATAAATAAATAAGACAGGAAGGTTTGATCTATAAACAGACATGGAAGAATGGTTTAATTACCAAGGATTGTAGTTATTCCAGTGTATGCAAAAACAACTGAGTTTTTTTTTTACTGTATTTAGACCTAGATCAATATCTTAGTCATGTCGTGTGTCAAATGAAGCTATGGAATAGGCACGTTTTGCCATCACTGGGGTTTTGGGGACTTGATCAGCAGATTTGGTGAAAGGGTCAAAGGATGTGATTATTTTGCTCTTAGAAAATATATGTTGAAATGAATAAGTGGGAACTAAGCTGGGCAGTACAAATTAGGAGAAGTGGAGATTTATATTTATCAATTTTTTTTCAACACAGTGAGGATCCTTGTTGGAGGCAGGAGGAGAAAATGTACACATGGTGTAATTTTTAAATAAGCTACAATGAAAGGAGGTTTTGATAATGGGATAGGGCTCTGATCATTGACCTGACATATAACATTCCCAGGAACAACCTATGTGTGATATGCACCCCTCAAAATGAGCATGTTTAGGAATTTGAGTTTGAAGACAGTCAGAGAGGTGGGTTCAAAGTCTGGCTGTGATGTTTTCTAGTTCTGAAAATCTGTAATATTACTAAAACTTTCTGAATCTCCTGTCACCTGAAGTGTTAAATAGATTAATGAAACATAAGCAGCAAGGACATGTTAAGTATTAAACAAATACATGTAAATTACCAAGCACAGAATCATAGGTACTACAAGCTTTATACTTTATTCCTTTAACTGGAAGTAAAATTCAGAGAATTGACTTACTCCTGCTTCTGTTCTAAACAAATACTTGTAATTTGTCCATGAAACACATTTAATTATACAAAGATATACATTGGATTTATATTTTACAAAGACTTTCATGTATGTAAATTATGAAAAGCATTAATTTTGCTGCTGGTTATTACTATAGAACCATATTCCAGGTACAGCTATCAGAGGGAACAACTATATTTCCCCCCAAATCCCTATAAGCCCCATGCAGGTCTTGGTGCATAATAATAGCTGTTATATAGTCAGGGTTTTCCAGATTATTGGCTCATGTGACCATGGATGTTGGCAACTTTGAAATGTGTAGATGAAGCAGCAAGCTAGAAACTACAATAAAGCTGATACTGAAATCCTTTCTCATCTGTTCCAAAGGGGATGGTGATTGACTGGAAATTCTATTACGACTTCAGATAAAAGGGGGAAATGGAAGGGACAAAGGAGTTTATATGGCTATGAGTCTCCAAAAAAGAGTCAGGAGGTCATCAGAGGGTTAATGCTTATGCACACTTCAGCAGCGTCCCAGAGACAGCCAAAGTAGATTGAAGCCCAGGTCCTGGTTCTCCTGAGGGCTACAGAGACAACAGGCTCTATGGTCATGGCAAATGGCTCTGGAGTTCAGTACCATGTCAGTTGGTCCTACTTTGGAATTTGTGTTACTGAGTGTGATGGAGTTGGACTCAGATATGACCTTTCTACAGACCTCTTCTGTTACTTTTACGAGACCTGTGGTTGGCACTGGGGTTGGTGCATACTCAGCAGACCTGAATCTCTGGACCGTCCATGTGATAGCTAGGCCCTGAGCCTCATCAGACGTACCACTCCTACTTTCTGGTTTATTGGACTTACCCTAGCCAGCGAACTGGGAGGTGAAGAAGGTCAACCACCACACCAGGGAACCAAGAGTGCCTACAACTGCAGACAGGAGAATTGCATCCATCATCCATGTGGAATCTAAACCCCCTCTCAATATAGACGTGGAGTGGACATAACCACCCCAGGGTCTACAGGATGGAGAAATAGAGTATGGATTAGAATGGACTTACTGATATTCTACTGTGGAAATATTGTGACTAGTAATGGAAGAAATTATAGCACTGATGTGGAGAAAGTGGCCACATTAGCAGCTGAGAGTAGGGAGAGGGAAGAAGAAATATGAAATGGGGCATTTTCAGGACTTGGAGATATCCTGGGTGGCAATACAGGGACAGATGCTGGACATTGTATGAGTGTAAACTATAGTATAAACCACTATCCATGTGGTGCAGCAGTGCTCCAAATTGTACTCACCAAATGCAGTGAATGTCCCATGATGGTGAAAGAGGTGGCTGGTGTGGGAGGAGTAGGGTGAGGTGAGTGGAGGGTATATGGGGACTTCTTATATTTTTTGAATATAACATTTAAAAAAATAAAGAAAGAAAAAGATACCTTTAAAAATGAAAACAGACATAAAGTATATGTAAATATAAAAACGAGTAAAGTACAATAAGAAAAATATAAAAATTAATTCATTATTGATCTCAGTGATATACAAGAAATAAATCAAAACAGCTCTTAATGACAATAATATTTTTATTATATAGTATTTCAACATTGTTTTTTTCAGGTTTTTCATATTTGTTATGCCATCTTTGCTTTGTTTTAGGTATCATATGTTACTATTTTGAAATTTTGATCCATCCATTCTTTTTTTAATCACTTATTTTTTTAATTTTTAAAATTTTTAAATAAATTGCATTTTTAAAAGATACATAGATTACAAAAAATGTTACATGAAAGAATATAAGAGGTTCCCACATACTCCACCTCACACTCCCCCTACTCCTCCCACATTAACAAACACCCTCATCATTGTACATTCACTGTACCTGGTGAATATACCCTGGAGCACTGCTACCCTACATGGATTATAGTTTACATTGTAGTTTACACTCTTCCCCAGTCCATTCAGTGGATTATGGCAGGATATACAATGTCCAGCATCTGTCCCTGCAAAGTCACACAGAACAACACCAAGTTCCAAAAATGCCCCCACATCCCATCTTTTCCTCCCTCTCCCTGCCCTCAGCAACTACTGTGGCCTCTTTAAGATAGGTGTTTTACTCAGCCACCTGATATTTTGTCCCCTGAGTTCATTCTATGCTCTCCTAAGGATATCATTTGCCCTGTTATTAATTGGGTGGGGTTGGAGGTCAGATCAGACCATGATCAGTGCAGGAAATGGTGAGTTAATGAAAACAAGGGACTTTGGGCAGAGAACCTGCAGCCGTCAACACCCTGTTGACACTCACCTGTGGAATTAGAGCTCCAAGGAATTTTTCATGTCACATTTTCTCTCTCAAGCCCCTAGGAACAGGACACATTAGGATTAGCCTGGAGTCCATTTGTCCTGTGGCCTTGGAGAAAGAAGGGTAGGTGTGACTGCCTCACCCAGCAGGACTACTGTGCAGATCTGACTTAATGTAAATAGACACCACATTAAAGATCTAAAATTTGCCATTTATATCTGATGTAAGGGCGAGAAGCATGCAAAGCTTATCACAAGGCATTGAATGAGGAGAGTCCAGCACAAAAATGAATGCACTTCTCTTCAGGCTCTTCTCTCAGAGGCAGAGAAGGCACCCAGTGTTTGATGCTGCAGCCACTCACCTCCTCCACTAAACAAACACAATTGCACACATGCACACACAGGCCAAAGCAGCCTTCTGTCCTCTGAGATGTTGTTCATGATTGTGATTTGCCTCTTCCTGAGACCATGTGTTCCCTGGAAGACTTTATAGGGACAGATTTCATGGGACAGAGGCAATGGGCTCTGCTAATTCAAATCTTTGTAGGAACCGGACTTCCTTTTAGTGTTTTCAGCTTCATTATACGTCAGAAGTATTTGCCAAGTTTGGATCCCTGAAATGAGTGACTCCTCAGTCCTTCCCTCACAGAACACCAGGAAGACTATGTGTATGGCTCCTTTAATCAAAGTCTCAGCCTTCAGTTCACTTTAAACACCAAGCCTACTGCTAAAGCCTGTTTCTCAGGTCCATATCTGCCTGTGCCCCTCTCAGCCTAAAGCAATGTTCAAGACCCATTGATTCCAATCTAACTCTAAAACACATTAAAGAAATGAATCTTAACTTGGTTTTCAGAGTCACTGTCTGTAATCAACTTCCCTTCCAGCATCACCACATGGCTTTCCAGCACCTTCTCCAAGCCCTAGTACTGCTTATTTATGCACCTTTACTAGCCCTGTCTATCCTGGCCTTCTACCCTGAGCTCAAGTCCTGCTCCCTTGAGCATCAGAATTCTCACCTTCTATCATGCAGAAACACACCATGGGGGAAGCAGCTGTTACTAAATTGATTGGGTTCCCATCCTCCATATTGGATGCCCTGGGTTTGGACCCCAGGGTGTCCTTGTGAAAGCAAGCTGGTCCACACCCACGGGGAGCTGACAGCTTGTGCGTGCAGAGAGCTGAGGGCCTGCATCTGTGGAGATCTGGTGCAGCAAGATGATGGAAAAAAGGGAGACAAGCAGACACAGAATAACATGCAGTGAATGGTCACAAAGAGCATACAGCAAGCAAGCCACAAGGGGGGAATGAATGAATGAATGAATAAACCTTAAAACACACACACACACACATACACTCCATGGGAGCTTTTCCTGAATCACACTTTTTGAACCAGGAATTATACTTAGAAATACCAGAGATTTCCACAAAGTAAACGTTAAAATGATGGGAAAGTTTTAAAACCACCCTCCAACAACACTGTTTGTTGCTCATTACATGGCCAGGCTCAGCCCAGGATTGCAGGAGCAATGTGCTATGGGTAAAAGAACACTGGGGTAGCAGTCAAGGTGAGGGCCCTTGATTGAATCCTTACAGCAATCCATAATTGGAAGTGAAGTCCTGGGAAAGGGGGCAGATATGAGCAAGCATCTACATTAATCTCAACCAAGAAGTTGATGAGGTGCTGTGTTCTGTCCCTTCTCTCTACTCCTGTTCCATTTGAAGTGCTCAGGAACAAAACAACAAATGGTGACAGGTTTTTATCCTGGTGTCTCAGTAACATGACCTTCTTGAAATGGTTGTTATGGGCCTCTTACCCTGTAGATGCTCTGCAGCTTCTCTATGCAGGTAAAAGCCAAGTCAAAGGCAGCTAAGATGAAGGGGCACACCTGGGCCTCTATGTCTACTTAAACAAATGTACTGATGTTATTACTAAGTATGAGCTGTATAAAAGGGCCCATGATAATGACTTGAACAATGTGGTTACTTCATAACTTATAGTTATTAGCAAAAATATATGCCTATGTGTGCAAAAAAGCATAAAAACATAAGGACACTTATACACACAGACACTACTCCTTAATCTCCCTGAATGCCAAGGGACAAAGCTGGAGCAAGAGCCTGGCACTGAGTTTTCTCCAGAAGCCATTTCTGCCAAAAAATTGGTAACGTGGAGCAAGACTTCAGAGGAGAATCTTGAGGAGGCCATAGAATAAGTGAGCTCATGCCCAGGCTCTGAGCCCCTCCGTGACCATCATGTATTTGGAGTGGGCGCTTGTGGGAAGGAGTGTGTTGAATCATGTCTGGAGATGGCAATGAGAGGTGCCTGTGGTGACTGGAGAGAACAGAGGGGAGAGAGGACATCCTAGTTTCACTTATTCTTGATTATCTGAGAGTAGTTCCTCCCCAGAACTGGCAGGTCCACATGAGCCCCTGACAGTGGAGTTACTCTTTATTTACACATAAGGAAACTGAACCTCAGAGAGGAAGGGTTGTATCATTATTCACAAAGAAAGTCAGAAAATGTGTGTGGTCCCTTTCTCAATCTTAATGGTGAAATATGAAATCTAGCCTGTTTTCTACATCCCACAGGAATTTGGGCTCTGATCTTTGCATTATAAAACTCATATGGGTTGTGGTGAAGGGGTGTTGAATGGGAATTGTACACATGTGCATGATTACCTTGTGAATTCACAACCTCTGTAATAAAAACATATTTTACAAAAATGATGGGGTGGGGGTGGGGAGTGGGGTATATGGGAAACTTTTATGTTTTTTTAAAAATGTTTATTAATGTAATGCTCTTTGTGCTCTATTAACTTTAATTTTAAAAAATGTAAAAAATTTTAAAAAAAAGAGACAGAGGAGAGAGAAAAAAAGACACAGCAGATCAGGGAGCTGAGGTGGTGCAAGGGACTGATCACCACTCTTACTCCAGAATGTCCCAGGAATGGTTCCTTTAGCCACCTAATGAGAATACAGGCAGACACAGGAGAATGCACAGCGAATGAACTCAGAGAACAGACAATGGAGGGAGGGAGAGAAATAAGTAAATCTTTAAAAAAAGAATAGAAGTCAGAATGACTACTTGAGAGTAATTTATGGAGGAAAGGTAAATGGTTTATAACTTATTAAGGGTTTAGATATGTAGGTATACATACATATATATATATATACAGTAAAATACATCACATAAGATATGTGTTTCATTGTATGTAAATGTTAAGTAAAATGAATAAAGTAAAAATATTTAATTCTAAAGATATTCATTCTGAATTATTAAGGGCAATGTTTACTGAAGGCTACATTTGTATCAAATAGGTAAAAAATAAGTGGGCTCAATTTATGAATGAGGTATATTGTGATAAAGCAAGTATATTCAAACATTAATGGTAGAATCTATGCTATGGGCTATAGGTGTCAAATGAAAATTTCTTCAGCTTCCTATTATTTTTTGAAAATGTTCATGATTACATTATTGGAAAATAAAATCATTTTGAGTACCAACTTATAGTCATCTTTTGTGGAAGTCCCTAAGGAAAGAGATATTATGATTCAGGAAACTGGATATGTTGGAAACACAAGACAAAAGAGTAAAGAAATCTGTTAAAAGCATGACCAATACAATATTTGTGCATTTACCAGGATTCCAGTTTCTTTTCAGGACTGCATGTAAATTCCCTGCCTTCAGTGTTCTCTCCCCACCCTTCCCCAGCTGTCTACACAGCTGAGGTATGCCTTCTTAAATAGATCAGAAAGAGCCACAGAGCATACGGAGCATGGATATGACCATGTGAAGAACACACAGCTCTCTGAGTATGCCTGGAGATTTTAACTGTTAATACCATCAGAGAAGACACTCTCTACTGGTCTCCCCCATGAAGAACCACTGATATGGATGCATGTTCCTTCATCTGCTTTGATAGAGGAGAAATGCTCCAGTAAAGGATGGTCATGCCATTCTCCCTTTCCTCCTTTTGCAGGTTCAGAAACTCTGATGATGGTTTTTAAAAATTATTTAATTTATTTATTTTTTATTACATTCAGAAAATATGAGGTCCTCATATACCCCCACCCCCTCATCCCACTCCTCCCCCCATAGCAACAATCTCCTCCATCATCATGAGACATTCATTGCATTTGGTGAATACATCTCTGAGCACTGCTGCACCTCATGGTCAATGGTCCACATCATAGCCCACACTCTCCCACGTTCCATCCAGTGGGCCATGGGAGGACATATAATGTCCGTTAATTGTCCCTGCAGCACCACCCAGGACAACTCCAACTCCAGAAAATGCCTCCACATCTCGTCTCTTCCTCCCATTCCCCACACCCAGCAGCCACCATGGCCACTTTCTCCACATCAATGCTACACTTTCTTCAATTACTAATCACAATAGTTCATGAATATAGAATATCAGTAAGTCCATTCTAATCCATATTCTATTCCTCCATTCTTTGGACCTTGGATTGGTTGTGTCCACTCCACATCTATATCAAGAGGGGGCTTAGATTCCACCTGGATGCTGGATGCAATCCTCCTGCTTTCAGTTGTAAGCACTCTTGGTTCCATGGAGTGGTGGTTGACCTTCTTCAACTCCATGTTGGCTGAGTGGGGTACGTCCAATAAACCAGAGTGTAGGAGCTGAAATCTGTTGAGGCTCAGGGCCGGGCTATCATATGGTAGTCCAGATATTCAGATCCTCTGGGTATGTATTAAACCCCAGCACCAACTACAGTTCTGGTAAACATAACAGGAGAGGCTTGTGGAAAAAGATCACATCTGAGTCCATCTCCATCACACAGAAACACAAACTCCAAAGAAGGGCCAACTGACATGGCATTGAACTCCATCTGCCATGACCTTAGAACCTGTGGGTCTCTGTAGCCCTCAGAAGAACCAATACCTGGGGTTGTATCTACTTTATCTGTCTCTGGGACTCTGCTGACGTGTGCATAAAGGCAACCCCTCTGATAACTTCCTGACTCTTTTTTGGAGACTCATAGCCATATAAACTCATTTTTCCTTTCCATTTCCCCCTTGATTCAGGTCAAAAAGCATTTTTAACTCCTGGTATTATATGTAGACTGAGATATTCTGCTGGTCTGAATTGACCCTTTTATTCAAGGTCATTTTCTAGTTACATCATTAGCTGGTACTTGGTAGTAATCCCTCGGCACCAGGGAGGCTCATCCCCAGGAGCCATGTCCCACACTGGAGGGAAGGCAACACATTTACATGCTGAGTTTGGCTTTGAGACTGGCCACATTTGAGCAACATGGAGGTTCTCAGGAGGTAACTCTCAGGCATCCTGCAGCTCTAGGCCTTGTTCTTATTTCAGGTGAACAGGCTCACAAGCATAGTCATTAGTATCAAGGGTTCATTGTTGGACCTTCATTCTTTTTTGGTCTTTGCTGTTGCTCTTGGGGGATTGTTGCTGTTCTTTCAGGGACTGTGGTAGAGCTCCCCTGGCAAGGAACTCGGCACTCCCTCAGTTGTTGTTTTTAATTGTATCCACTATGAAAATACCCAAACATTTTTATGTAACCTGGATGTATGCCCTGTAGAACTCCCTGCCAACCATGTGTCCCCTGTCAATAACGTCCCACACCAGTATTCCTCCGCTGCCATTGTTGAAACTCTCTGTGATCCAAAACTTCCTGAAAAGTGAAGCCCAATATATTGCCAGGTTCCCTTATTAGTAAAATGGAATATAGCAATGAGTTTAAAGGTTAGATATAGAATACATATTAACTTGGAAATTATTTTTTCGATTGCTTTCTTATTTTCTATTTCATATAGTTCTGCTCTGATTTTTGTTATTTCTTTCTTTCTCCTTCTGTTGTGGTTAGTTTGTTGTTTTTTTACTAATATGTCAAAGGGTGTAGTTAGTTCTTCAATTTTTGCTCTTTTTCTTTTTTGATATATTAATTTATGACTATGAATTTCCCTCTTAGCACAGCTTTTGCTGTATCCCATAAGTTTTGATATGTTGTGTGGTCATTTTCATTAGTTTCAAGGTAGTTACTGATTTCTTTTGAGATTTCCTCCTTGACCCACGTATGTCTAAGAGTGTGTTGCTTAAATTCCATACCTTTGTCCGTAATCTGGTTCTCTGGCCCTTGCAGGTTTCCACCTCCATTCCATTTGGTTAAAGAAATTATTTTGTCCGATTTCAGTCTTTATGAATTCATTGAGACTTTCTCTGTGGCCTACCATGAGGTCTATCTTGGAGAATAATCCATATACACTTGAGAAGAATGTATGTCCTGCTGTATTTGGATGTTGTGGTCTGTATGTTTATTAAATCGATATCCCCTAACATATTATGTAAAGTCACTGTTTCATTATTGATTCTCTTTTTAGAGAATGGTGATAATGGTGTATTAAAGAACTCCATTTTAATTGTAGAGGCTTTTCTTCCTCTAGGTTTTCCAGTATTTGCCTCATCTATTTTGAGGCACCCTGGTTAGATGCATAAATGTTTATAATTGTTATTTCTTCTTGAAATATTACCCCTTTTACAAATATTTAGTGTCCATCTTTGTCTCTCACAATAGCTTTGCATTTAATGTCTATTTTGTCTGATATTATTATAGCTACCCCTGCTCTTTTTTCTTCTCTTTTTTTTTTTTTTGGTTGTTTGCTTGTAAGGTTGTTTTCCAGACATTCATTTTCAATCCCCTTGAGTCCCTGAGTCTAAGATGTCTTTCTTGTATACTTCAGATAGATGGGTCATATTTCCTTATCCATTCTGCTTGTCAGTGTCTTTTGACTGGAGAGTTTAATTCATGAATGTTCAGTGTTATTACTCTCAAGGATTTACTTACATTAGCCATATTTTCTTTGGATTTGTGTATGTAATATGCTGTTTTTTTCTCTTTTTGTCTGACATTCTCCTACAGTTTGTGTTCCTGTTTTTTATTTTCCTTTCAACCTGCAGAACTGTGTTTAGTATTTCCTGAAGGGCAAGTTTCTTATTGGCATTGTCTCTTAGTTTCTGTTTATTGGTGAATATTTTGAAATCTCCATCATTTTTGAATGTCACCTTTCCTGGATAGAATGCTTTTGGCTGGAAAAATATTTTTTGTACCTTGACTATGTTTTATCACTGCCTTCCTAACTCCATATTTTCAGATGAGAAATCAGCACTTAATCTTAGTTAGCTTCCCATGTATGTGATGGTTCTCTTTTCTCTTGCTGCCTTCAGTATTTTCTCTTTGTCTTGAGCATTGGATAATTTGACATGTATATGTCTTGGAGTATATCTGTTAGGATTTATACTGTTTGGGGTGTGCTAAGCTTCCTGGACATGTACATCCATCTCCCTCAGTAGGTTTGGGAAGTTTTCAGGCATTATTTCCTCCAACAACCCTCTTGTCCCCTTTCTCTTCTCTTTTCCTTCTGGGATGCCTATAATGCATATGTTTGTGTGTTTTGTGTTGTATCTCAAATCCCTAAGTCCCTGCTGGATTTTTTCTCTCTTTTTTCCATCAATTCTATTATCTGTTTGATTTCAGAAGTAGTACCTTACACATCCCTAACTCTTTCCTCTGCTTGTTCAAATCCACTGTTATTTGCTGAGAGTATATTTTTGATTTCTTGGATTGTCATTCATCAACATCATATCTGTTATCTTTTTGCATATGTTTACAATTTCTTTAGTATGCTGTCCATGTATTTTCTTAATATTCTTAATCTTTCTCTTTGCTTCATTAAGTTGGTCCATGATATTTGTTTAGACAGCTTTGATTAGTTGTTTGATGTTCTACTCTTCTTTCTAGTTTTTAGTTTGTTCATTGGACTGGGGCTCATCTTCCTAATAATTGGTATGGTTTGCAGTTTTTGTTGCTGTCTGGTCATTATTTTATCTCGATGGTTTTTTTTCAGTTGATTAACTTCTCCATCTAGTCTCAGGTTTTATTTAGGTGCTGTTTCCGTGTATGTGCTAAGTTTTCACTTTAAAACTTTGTTCTTATTCTGTTTCCTTGTTTTTGTCTAAGTTACCTTGAAGGATAATGATTAGGTGAGGGAAAGTAAAAGAGGTAAGAAAAGAAAAAGAAGAATAGTAATATTGTCAGTAAGTGTTAGCAGAACACTGTAAAAGACCTAGGGGAATTTGTATTAAACACATAAGCAGTATAGAGTTATAGGAATAAAAATGTGGAGTACCTATAAAGAAATTGAAAACTGAATCTGGAGAAGAAAGTAGAATGAATTAAAAAGCCATCATAATGAGGAGATAGGGAAAGACAAAAGAGGAAAAAACAGAGTTAATAAAAGATAGAAAACAGAATAGAAGTGTTAGAAACATTTGGTATTGTGATGTACAGAAAGGGAGAAGATTATTAAACCATATTTTAAAAAATTTTTTAAAGTGTTTGAAACAAAAAGCCACACACAAAAAAATGGGGGCTAAACAAAGAGAGGTGGAATGTAAGAGCAACAACGGAAGGTGGAAGACAGAAAGATGTAGTAAGGGAAAGAGATATTTTTGGAAGCCAAAATCATTACACATGGAAGAGGGAATCATGGAAGAGGAAGCACAACAGACAAGAAACAAGCCAGCAGCTTGTTTAATTTAATTAAAAGAAAAAAGGGGGGATAAGGAGGAAGGAAATACAAGAAAACTAAAACAAATAAACAAACCCACAAGCAAGGAGTAAACCACACATAAGAAAAACCTGTCTTCCCTCTTAAGCCCCTGTGGGGCTTGTCAGGCTGCTTGTGTGTATCACCCAATTACCCTGCAGCTTTCTTGTCACTGATTTTGAAGCAGGTTTTAGTGAGTAAACTAAGTTAAATTAAATAACAGAAGTAACCTTTTGTTTGGGGAGGGGATAAGATACACAAGGGAAACTAATACAAAGATAATGCTTATGATTTCCCTGTCCTAAAATGTCAGTTAGATGTTTAATATCCCAGTGGATCACTACTCTAAGAGGAGCTGGGAATTGAACTAGAGAGCTTGCACATTCAAGGTTGAAATTCCTCCACTGAGTGAAATTTACTTTTTGGGTTGATTTGTTCTTCAGAAAGAGTCCCTTCCCATGGGTCTGATTAACTCTTTGCAAGTGGATAAACTGCTGTTCAGGAATCTGTACTTCCCCCTTTTGCACTGCCAACTGCTTTCTTTCCTTGGGCAACAGGAAGCCTCTTTGAGAGTTCCCTTTTGAAATTCTAATGGGACTATGATGACTAAACTCACCAAAGTAAAAATATGAGCCTCAGTCTCTTTGAGAGAGTATCTACACCTTGCCTTGAACCCTAAATATGCTCTTTGAAGCTTATTAAGAACTTCCTACTGTAACCCTCCCTAAGGTGTGTTGCACAGGGCTGCTTAATTGCCTGATTCCACCTTCTCCCAAACTGATTTTTTCTATCCCAGAGAGGATAGGTGAATCAGGCTATCTCAGCAGATTCACCTCTCCCTTCTTCCTGGTTTCTCCTCAAGCCACCTGATATGCTCCTCAAAGCTCAGAAAAGTGTAGCTGCTGAAGGTAGGGAGCGAGAAGAAGAGATACGATGTGGGAACATTTTCAGGACTTGGGACTGTCCTGGGTGGTGCTGCAGGGACAGATGCTGGACATTGTATGTTCTGCCATGGCCCACTAGGTGGACTAGGGGAGAGTGTAAACTACAATGTAAACCATTATCCATATGGTGCAGCTGTGCTCCAAGTATATTCTCCAAATGTAATGAATGTCCCACGATGATGAAAGGTTGCTGATGTGGGAGGAGTGGGGTGAGGGAGGTGGGGTACATATAGGAACCTCATATTTTTTTAATGTAACATTTTAAAAAATAGAGAAAAATTAAAAAATATATATAAAAAGGAGTCCAGATAATTGAACCCATACTTGTTGGACTCCTTTCCACCCTTCACCAAAACCCTCCTAGTCTCAGTGTTTGTCTCCTCCAGCTGTGTGACCAGGACGATTCAGGGAATACTGAAGCTTCCTGCCCTGAGGGAGTGGCTTATCCATCTCACAACTCCAGCCTCAAATGCCAGAAACTCATGGTTGCATCTTGAGCAATCGCTATTTTTGTCATACTCTCTCCAGATAGATGTCCTGAAGCCCCTGCTTTTGGGGTTCCCAAAACAGCTCACTCAGGCAGGGTTTTATCCCCACTCAGATTTGTTTTTGTAGGAGAGATGATGTGGGTCCACTTAATCTGATGCCATCTTGCCCCTTCACCCTCCTCCCTTAGATTTTGATATGTTGTGTTCTCATTTTCTTTCATCTCAAGATATATGCTGAATTATCTTGCAGTTTCTTCTTTGACCCACTGATTGTGTTCTTTAGTCTCCATATATTTATGAATTTTTCCCTTTTCCCTCCATTATTAATATCCAGCTTTATTCCATTATGATCATAGATAGTGTTTTGTATAATTTCAATCTTTTTAAATTTATTGAGACTTGTCATGTGGTCCAACATTGGGTCTATCTTTGAGGAGGATCCAAGATCTCTTGAAAATAATGTATTTCCTGCTGTTTTGGGGTGTAATACTCTATAGATATATGTTAAGTCTAGTTCACTTATCATATTATTCAAACTTTCTTTTTATTTATTTAGCCTCTGTCCAGATGTTCTATCCAGTACTGAAAGTGGTGTATTGAATTCTCCAACTATTATTGTAGAGACATCTACTTCTCCCTTCGGCTTTGCCAGTGTGTGCCTCATGTACCTTGAGGCAGTGAAGTTAGGTTCACAAATATTTAGAAGAGTTATTTCTTCTTTTTGAGTTGTCCCTTTTATTAATATATAATCACCTTATTCATCCCTTATAACAGTTTTGCATTTAAAACCTATTTTGTCTGAAATTAGTATTGCTACACCAGCCTTTTTTTGTTACTGTTTATGTGGAATATCTTTTTCCAGCCTTTAACTTTAAACCTGGTTGTATCCTTACATCTGAGGTGAGAGTCTTACAGACTACATATAGATGGCTCATCATTTTAAATCCATTTTATCAGTCTGTGTCTTTTGATTGTGGGGTTCAAACTATTAACATTCAATGTTGTAACTGCAAAGGCATTACTTCTTCATCTATTTTGACTTTTGGCTTTCTGTTGTCATATCATATTATTGTCTATCTTTTTACTCTGTAGTATTCTTCATTTCTACATTCTTTTCCAAGTCTCTTGCCCTTGTTTTTTCCTTTCAGATTGCAGCACTTCCTTTAGTATCTCTTTTTATTTATTTATTTATTAAAATTATTTATTTTTACAAATTACATTAAAAAAATACGAGGTCCCAATCAACCCCACCGCCCCCACCCCCCACTCCCCCACCGCAACACTCCCCCCCACCATCACGACACATCCATTGCACCCAGTAAGTACATCTCTGACCATCACTGCACCTCGTAGCCAATGGTCCACATCATAGCCCACACTCTCCCACGTTCCATCCAGTGGGCCCTGGGGGGATCTCCAATGTCCTGTAATTGTATGTGAAGCCCCACCCAGGAAAACTCCACGTCCCAAAAACGCCTCCACATCTCATCTCTTCCTCCCATTCCCCAAACCCAGCAGCCACCATGGCTACCCTTCCCACACCCATTCCACATTTTCTCTGTGGACATTGGATTGGTTGTGTCCATTGCACATCTATGTCAAGTGGGGGCTTAGATTCCACATGGATACTGGATGCACTCCTCCTGCTTTCAGTTGTAGACACTCTAGGCTCCATGGTGTGGTGGTTGACCTTCTTCAACTCCATGTTAGCTGAGTGGGGTCAGTCCAATAGATCAAAGTGTAGGAGCTGAAGTCTGTTGAGGCTCTGGGCCTGGGTGTCATATTATCAGTCCAGAGATTCAAATCCCCTAAATATATCTTAAACCCCAGCACCAACTACAATTCCAATAAAGTAGCATGCAAGTCTTGTGGGAAGAGATCCCCTCTGAGTCCAATTCCATCACACAGAAACACCAGCTCCAAAGAAGGGCCATCTTCCATGGCAGTGAACCCCATCTGCCATGACCACAGAACCCGTGGGTCTCTTTATCCCTCAAAAGAACACAACTGAGCAGAGTCCAAGAGACAGATAAAGTAGATACAACCCCAGGTATTGGTTCTTTTGAGGGATAAAGAGATCCTTTAGTATCTCTTGTAACTCTGATCTTTTGGTAACATATTTTATCAGTTTTTGTCTGTCTTCAAAGACTTTGAACTTCCCTTTATTTTTGAGGGACAGCTTTACCAAATACAGAATTCTTGGCATGTAGTTTTCATTTTTCAATACCTTAAATACATCATGCCATGTTCTTTTTTCCTCCATGGCTTCTGATGAAAGGTCAGCACTAAATATTATTGTGTTTCCTTTCTATGTGATGCTTTGCTTTTCTTATTCTGCTTTCAAAATCTTTTCTTTATCCTTGGCATTTTCATTCTGAATAGTAGTTTCCTCAGGGTAGGTCTATTAGTGTTTATTCTGTTTGGAGTGCCTAGTCTTTTGGATATTGATGTCTTCAATAAGGGTAGGAAAGTTTTTCAGTCATTATTTTCTACAATATTCTTTCCGTGACATTTCCATTTTCTTCTCCTTCTGGGACCACAATAATATATATGTTATTGAGTTTCATGTTGTCATTCAATTCCCTGAAACCTTGTTCCATATTTTCTTATCTCTTCTCTTTTTCCAGTTCAGATATTCTGTCTTCAAAATTATTAATTCTTTCTTCAATCAAATCAAACTTCTCTTATGTGCCTCTAATGTATTTTTATTCTCATCCATCATGTCTCATTTCCTTAAGGTCTGCCACTTTTCTTTGCAAACTTTCAAATTGTTCTTTATGTTCCCCAAATGTCTTCTTAATATCCTTTAATTTTTTTCATCATATTTACTTTAAATGGTTTGAAGTGACTTAGGAAAGCTGAAGGATTTAAGGATTTAAGTCTTAAATCTCTTCAGGGTATTTGGTTTGTTCCTTTAGCTGGGTCATCTCTTCATGTTTCCTGGTATGGTTTGTAATATTTTTGCTGATGTCTAGGCATCTGGTATGTTAGTGAATTTACTTGGATGGCAAATTTCTCTCTCTTGCCTATTGCCTTTATTTTTCACAACTCTTCTTTGATATATGGTTCAACTAATCCTAATTCTTTAAAATTGTCCAACTTACATTATTAACAAAGTCATGCCAGGGACTCACTAATGGAGAAAGACTTTCTTCCAGGGATGAGGTAAAGTGAACCTAAAAGCAGTTTTTTTTTCCATGTAATTTCCAGATTAGCCAGTGTATGGTGTTCATTTGTGCACCTTTCCATAAAGGTGAATCTCTCTTGGTTTTCCTTTGTTTTTTTTTTTCTGGCCAGAGCTGAGATTCAAAGTGGGCTTTGCTGGCTAAATTCAATGAAGAACAACCACCCCCATTCCCCCTCTCTTTTCCATTGTTACAGCTGACAGTGAGGAAGGTTTTTGATTACTTTTCAGTCACCTGAAGTGAGCTATGTGATTTACTACTGCTGGATAGTTCAGAGGTGGGGGAAGAGAAGCCCTCCTGGCAGCTGAGATGTTTAACAATTCACAGTTTGTTGTTTGGCTTCTTTATCTCTCTGTCCCTCACTCTCCTGGGAGTTGTGAAGCACTGTTCTCATCTGCTGGCCCCCAAAACTGTTCACTCAGGCAGCTTTTGGCTGTTTCCATTATATTGTGAGAAAGTTGAGCCCAGACTGCCTATTACTTTGAAGCTCTTTTGTTACTGTCCATTTACAAGGTAAAGATTATGTAGTGTAAAAAACATAGCATGAACATTTAAGAAACAAAACATTTTGCTTACAATCCTATGAGTCAGAGATATCAGATTGTCTGTTTTTTAAAAATAACACAATCAAGGCTATTTAACAATATATTAGAGGTTTAGTAAGTTCCTAAAATACAATTTAGTGGGCTAACACTTATTTATAAATTTATGATCTTTTACAAGTGGATGTCCCCCACAGGTACCAAAGTCAAGAATGGAAATGTTTCAAGTCTTCTGAGAAGGCAGGAGAATGGACTCAAGTTACCAAATAGCAGCCATTATCTGGCATTGGAGCCCACAGTCCTCAAGGAAACACTTCCAGTATCTAGATTTTTGGGTGGGTTAGCTGTCTATAGGCCAAACAAGGCACAAATTTCTCTCCCAACCAACCAGTCTAGGTCTCCCCCAGACTCTATTTTCACCCCTGAATCTCTCCTGCAGTCAGAGATTTCCCTACCTCTTGATAGGTTGACCAGGACTGCTGTGGACCACTGACTGCACTAGGAAGCACTGCACTTTACTTGGGCTCATGTGGGCTCATGCGTGATATTCCCAGGGGTCCCAAGCCCACTGCACCCCACTCTAATCTTTCTTAAACTGAAACCAACATCAACCATTAAGACATTCCAGGAGAAAACTGTCTCTGTTCATACTCATACCAGTCTCTCACACAGGGGCAGGAGGGAGAGGCCCTCTTCACCCAGCCAACACTTCATGCAGTGAGGGAAGAAAGGCCCAGTTGTGTCCCACTGATATCAAATCTCAAGCCTAGTAAACACTGTATGCCAATATTTTCTAGGGATAAGAATCTACATGAGACAGGTTTAGTTGGAAATACGATATTGGGGGATGGGATAACAACTCATTTTTGTAAAAAAGACAAAAAATAATAATACGCTTTGGGGGAGGGCAATAAATATTTGTTGTAAATAGTAAATGATAGCCTTTAATATTATATTAAATCCCATTTCTATTTCAGCCCTGGAATTGAGGTTGGGTTCTTTCATGTACTGTGTTGATTTGAATGATATATCAGCTTTCACAAGATCATATAAGTAAGAAATCATGTAGGGCCATCATTTTCTTATATGAGGGAAAGTGGTTGGGGCTAGTGAATCTATTGCTCTACTGAAGGAAACATACAAGCCTCCCTTTCCCAAAACAATTGTGCATTTCAGAGACATTAAAGTGGGCAAGGAGTTCAAACTGACCATCTGAACTCCGTGGCATTAGATATCAGAGGATCTTCTCTAAGACTTAACTTCCAACTCTGAAATTTGACCATCTTTCAAAATAACATTTTCAGGGACCTTTTGATGCAGGAAATAGGTTGCCTTTATACAAGTTTGGTGGAAGAAGAAACATTTTATCCTTGTCTTGCCTGAGAAACAGAATCTTAACTAGCCAGGTGGGAAGAGATATTGGCTTTTTATAATACCTCCAGGCCCTCTGATTTGTTGCCCAATTATTTCTCTCAGGACCACACCCAAAGATGGCTCAGACATGTTCAGAGTTTCAATGCTTCCCTGGGGCTCAATCTAAGTCCAGCTGGAAAAACAAGGGCTTTCAAGGGCAAGGTAGGGGAAGTAGATGGGAGGGCTTGTGAAACAACCTGTTATGGGATAGAATTTTCTCTGAACAGACATAATCAATAAAGAAATGAGGATTAAGGGGAAGATCGCATAAAAGTAGCTCAGGCAGGGTGAAACTCTCTTGCAAAATATGGGAAAAGTGTAGAAGTCATTCAAGGGAGCTGCTTTGGGGACCTGCAAACCAGAAGAGTGCTGCATTAATTGTCCAGGAAGAATTTGAGACAAAAAGACAAAGGGATCAAAACCCATGAGTTGATGCACCCATGGTGATGAAGACCAACCATCACCCACTACAGAGGTAATCAGCCTTGGTGAATCCTGTGTCTGAGCAGCCAACAGAGAAGGGAAAAGAGATATTCCTCCTTGGAAAGTGGGAAGGTGTGGCTGAGCACTAAGTGTGGATTCTCTTTGGTGAATGTAACCACCATAACTCATTAATACTGGTTCAGAAAAGCAAGTTAGTGGATTATGAATGATTCAGCTCTGTGGAAAATTTTGCTGAAGTATACCTTCTACTGTCCAGCCAGGTAAGTGAAGAAAGAAAAGCCTTGTCTCTTGTTTCCTTTGTAAGCACCTTAGATCTGGTCTACATCTCTTTAATGGCTCCCTGTCCCTGGGTTGATAACTTAAACAGGACAATCTTAAAGTTTTTAAAATAATTGAACCCAAAATCAAAGCAGATCTGTGAAAGAAAACCACTAGGCAAATGAGAGAAATTGATTAAGAAGGTAAATCACAATATAATCAAATGTCTAGATATCAACATAAGATAATAAGCCATACCAAGAAACTAGATGTGGCTCAGCCAAAGGAACAAAGCAAGAATCCAGATGGGACACAGGATTTAAGACAACTAATCAATTTTGTTCATGGAAACGCCTTAATCAATTTAAGGAGATGAAGGAAAATATGACTTAAAAGATAAAGGATATTAAGATGAAGGAAAATATGACTTAAGAGATAAAGGATATTAAGATGTGTGCATAAATAAAAATTTGAAAACCTACAGAGAAAAATAACAGAGCTTAATGGAATGAAAGACACAATGGATGAGATAAAACTCTCCAGTTTATTGGATGTACCCAGGTCAGCTGACAGGGAGGTGAGAATGGACAACCACCACACCAGGGGACAGAGAGTCTCCACAACTACAAGCAGGAGAATCACATTCATCAGCCATGTTGGACCTAAGTCCCCTCTCATTTTAGAGGTGGAGTGGACATCACTATCCCAGGGTCCACAAGATGGAGGAATATAATATGGATTGTAGTGGACTTGCTTTACTTACTCTACTATAGAACAGTTGTGATTCTAGGAATGGAATAAATTGTATAACTGATATGGAGATGGTGGCCACAGGAGTTGCTGAGGGCTGGGAGAGGGAGGAAGAGGTGTGATATGGGGCATTTTTGGGACTTAAAGTTGTCCTGAATGATATTGCAGGAACATATGTAGTATATTATATATACTGCCATAACCCAGTGAGTGGACAGGGAGAGAATGTAAACCACAACATAAACTGTAAACCATGTTGTGTAGCAATGCTCCAAAATGTATTCATCAAATGCAATGAATGTGCCACACTAACAAAAGAAGTTGTCAATGTGTGAGAAGTGGGAGTTCTGGGCAGTGGGGTATATGGAAACCTCATATTTTTAATTAATTTATTGAAACATATCACTCATACATAAACATACATAAACAGTAAGTGTATAAAAATAGTTGTGAACTTACAAAAAAACATTTAACATCATACATGACTTTCATAACTCACCCTACACAAATAAATTGCATTGTTATTAAACCTTTTTAACTAATGATTAAAGAGCACTGTCAACTGGGGGAGAGTGTAAACTACAATGTAAACCATTATCCATGTGGAGCAGCAGTGCTCCAAAATGTATTCACCAAATGTAATGAATGTCCCATGATGATGAAAGAGATTGTTGATGTGGGAGTAGTGGGGTGTGGGGGGTAGGGAGTATATGGGGACGTCATTTTTTTTTAATGTAACATCTTAAAAAATAGAGAAAAAATTTTAAAATAAAAAATATTATTACTAATAAAAGTACTTCCCCCCAACCAACCCTAGTATTATTATCTTTGTATCATTTATAGATGAACATACATAAGCAATTAAGTGTATAGTAACTGTTGTGAACTTACAAAGCCAACATGCATAACATCATAAAGGGGTGCATACATCAACCATCCACCAACACCTTGCATTGTCTTGAGACTTTTTTTACAAATTATGAAAGAATATTGTCAAAATCTTACTACTAATCATAGTACTTATCTTACATTTGGTGTGTTTTCCCCCAACCCACCTTGTTATTATTTTTAAATATATTTTTTTATGACAGAAGTTTCATACTTATAAAACAATCATGCACATGTGCAGAATTCTCAAACAATATCCCTCCAACAACATACCACAATGTGCTGGAATTTTTGTCACAGAGAAGATAATATCATCTGATTGTTACCATGTCCATAGTGTATATTTGTGTCATTTTTCCATACTGCCTCATTATCAACACAGTACATCTTTCACATAGATGCAAAAATATTATAAAATTGCTGCTAACCACAGTCCATAGGTCACACCAGTTGTATATTTCCCATGATTCTCCACATTACCCACAGCCACAGTAGTGATGTACACTTGCTCTAGCTCACAAAGGAGACTCTCACATTTGTACCATCAAACACAATTCTCTCACACCTTTTGGTTTACTGTGCTATTCAATTCCTGTATTATTCTCTAGGAACTGAATGTCAATTGACATTTATATGCCTAGAATACCATTTTCAGCCACATCCCCATTTATATACTAGCTGTTACTTACTACGTGTTACCATCCACTCTATACATTTTGACACTTTTAGATTAAAACTAATTAAGACTTCTATGTACATTAAGCATCAGTAGTCCATCGCAGGTCTCCTCTTTTCTCCTTTAAGAATCCATCACCTAACACCGGGTCTTCAAGATATTTTCATATAATTTATTTGAGAAGTTTTATGGTTCTTGCTTTTATTTTTAGGTTTTTGATCCATTTTGAGTCAATTTTTGAATAGGGCGTGAGATAGGGATCCTCTTTCTTTCTTTCAGTTATGAATATCCAATTCTTCCAGGACTATTTGTTGAAGGGACTGTTCTGCCCTAGCTGTGTGGGTTTGACAGCCTAGTCAAAAATCACTTGACAATATATGAGAGGCTCTGTTTCTGAACCATCAACTTGGTTCCATTGGTCTATGTGTCTGTCTTTATGCCAGTACCATGCTGTTTTTACCACTATAGCTGGGTAATATGATTTAAAGTATGGCGATGAGGGTTTGCTTTTCTTTTTTGTGGTTTCTGGCTATTCAGGACCCCTTACCTTTCAAAATAAATTTGATGATCATGTTTTCAATTTTTTTGATGCTTGTCAAATTTTCACTGGGATTGGATTGAATTTGAGAATCAATTTAGTAGCTTTGACATCTTGATATTTAGTCTTCCAATCCATGAGCATGGAAAGTTCTTCCAGTTATTTAGGACTTTTTAAATTTCTTTTAACACTGAGTTGCAGTTTTCTGAATATAAGTGCTTTACACCATTGGCTAAGTTTATTCCTACTTGAGTTTTCTCTGTCATATTTCATTTTCATCACTGTTTTAACACTTTCAGTTACTTTTATTGATATAATCTTCATTTCTAGGCTCTCTTCCAGGCATCTCTCTCTTGTATTTTTTTTTCAGGCTCTAGAACACCCTTTAGTATTTCCTGAAAATCTTGTCTCTGGCTTAGAAATTCTCTCAGTTTCTATTTGTCTGTGAATATTCTAATTTCACCCTTATTTTTGAAAGACAGTCTTGCTGGATATAAGATTCTTGATTGGAAGTTTTTCTCTTGTAGTATCTTAAATATATCAGACTACTGTCTTCTTGCCTCCATGGTTTCTGGTGATACATCAACACATAATCTTATTGGGTATCCCTTATATGTTATACATTTCTTTTCTCTTGCTGTTCTCAGAATTTTCTTTTTGTCTTTGGCATATGACATTCTGATGCATATGTGTCTCAGAGTTGGTCTATTTAATTTTTTTTCAGATGGGAGTATGTTGCATTTCTTGGAGAGGGATATCTATGCCCTTCAACAGAGTTGGGAAAATTTCTATCATTATCTATTCAAATATTCTTTCTGACCCTTTCCCTTATCTTCTCCTTCTGGGACACCCATGACATGTATGTTTGTGTGTTTTTGCTGATATTTAGTTCCCTGGTGTGTTTCATTTTTTTCCATTCTTTTCTTCATCTGTTCTTTTGTATAATCATTTTCAGAGGCCATTTTTTCCTGCTTGCCAATCCTTTCTTCTGCCTTCTCAAATCTGTTATTATATGATTACAATGTTTCTTTTTAAAATTTCATTTATTGCACCTTTCATTCCCATAAGATCTGAATTTGTCTATGTAAGCTTTCAAATTCTTCTTTGACTCATCCAATGTCTTAATATCCTTAATCTCTTTCACCATCTCATTGAATTTATTAAGGAGATTTGTTTGAACATCTATAACTAGTTGTCTTAACTCCTTTATGTCATCTGGAGGCTTACCTTATTCCTTTAACTGGGCCATAGCTCCCTGTTTCTTGGTGTGGATTGTAATTTTTTGTTGATGTCTTGGCATCTGGCTTACTAGAGTATTTATTCTGGGTGCAGTTTTTCTCTTTAGTTTAGGGCTTCTTGCCCTTCTCCCTTCCTGGTTGTGCAGGAGTCAAGGTTGTAATTGGTGCTATAAGCTGTGCAGGTTCAAGCTACCCTCATTGTGCTAGGGACCAATGTATCTTCTCCCCACTTTCTCCTTTGCCAGGGCTAGGGACAGAGTCACTGCTTTGTGGAATAATCCAAGTCATGCAGGCCTAGACTGTAGTTGTCCAGAGAAACTGAAGAGGCTTCACACTCCTTTCTCCCCTGCCTGGATGGGGATGGAGCTGCAGATGTGGACAGCAGTCTATGCAGTGTGGGTCTAAGCATTTGCTCCAGTAGACTTCTGATTTTCAATCTGTGCCAGCCAAAGGCACCTGCATTTACCTGGATAAGCTTGTGCAGGGTCCACCAAACTTCTTCCTGCCAGAGGTGGTGCTGAAGCCTAGTCTAGGGCTGCAGGCTGATCTGGGTGAAAGAAACTGATTCCTACCATAACTGAATTTTGGTCAGCTGGGCTTCTCCTCAGGCTGAGAGTGGAGTAAAAATGGCAGCCATCCAGCCTTTTTCTGACTTGGGCAAATTCACAATCCAACTATTCCCAGGGTTTTTTCTTAGCCAGCCAAATCTACCAATCAGTAGCTGAAATTGGCAGCCAACTGTCTCTTCCTCCCCTTATTTTGGGAATTGGAGCTTCCAATTCCAGCCACAGAATAACTCCTGGGGTGGCTTGTGCCACAGCATAGGATAATCACCAGCCTCCATGACTTGGCAGAACTTCCCAGGGAGGCTGGGGCAGGTCCCTGCAGCTCCTCCCTGCTGGAGGTGGCACTGGGTCCTAGGCTAGAGCTGCAATCTGATCTGGATGGAAAGACACTGGTCGACACCAGCACTGTGGTTTTCAGTCACTTCCCCTCGTGCCAGGCACAGAGTTAAGATGGCAACTACCAGTCTCTTTCTGAATTGGACAGGTTCAAACTTTAGTTATTCTCAGGATTATACTTTAGCCTGCTGAATTTACTCATCAGTAGCTGAAGTTGGTGCCCAACTGTCTCTTCATTCCCCAGTTTTGGGATGTGGGACTTTCAATTCCAACAATGGAACAGCTTCCAAGGTGATTTGTGCCTCCAGTGGAGGATAGACACTGTCCTTTTTGCTGTGGAGCACTCTATTTTTTGAATCTTCTTTGCAGATGGCTAGTCTCCTTGTCCCATTCCTTCAAGGATGTGACAGGATGCTCTTCTGGTCCCCTCAAGCCCCCAAACTGGTTCTTCAGCTAGCTCCAGATAACTTTGGGTTTTACTAACTGTCCTGTAGCAGGAGCTGATTCTAGGAACTTTTTACTCCACTGCCATCATGCTGGTTCTTGAACCTCTCATATTTTTTAATGTAATATTTTTGTGATCTATGTATCTTTAAAAAACAATTTTAAAAACTTCAAAACAAAAGTAGACCCAGAAAAAAAAGAGAAAGAAATGTTAAATAGGAGCAGTGAAAGTGGACATCTTTTTCTTGTTCCTGATCTTAGAGGGAAAGCTTTTAGGATTTCACAATTGTATATGACATTAGCTCTGTGTATTTCATATATACCCTTCATCATGATATGGAAGTCGCCTTCTATTCTGATCCTTTGAAGTATTTTTATCAGGAAAGTGTGCTGTATTTATCAAATGCTTTTTCTGCATCTATAGAAATGATGTTTCTTTTTCCCTTTAATCTGTTTATGTGGTGTATTACATTGATTTTCCTATTTTGAACCATCTTCGAATACCAACAATGAAACCCATTTGGTCATGGTGCATATTTTATTTGATGTGTTGTTGAATATGACTAGTGAATATTTTTTGAGAATTTTAGCATCTAGGTTCATTAGAGATTGGTCTGTAATTTTCCTTTCTTGTGGCTTCTTTATTTGATTTTTGTGATAGGGAATGTTGGCATCATAAATGAATTAGACAATGCTCCTTCTTCTATTTTATGGAAGAATTTAAACAAGATTGGTGTTATTTCTTTCCAGATGGTTTGGTAGAATTCACCTGTGAAGTCATCTGGTCCTGGGCTCTTCTTAGATGGGAGGTTTTGATGACTAATTCATTCTCATTGTTCGTGATTGGTCTGTTGAGGTCATCAGTATTTTTCTCACAACAGTGTAGCCTTCAGTGTGTTTCTAGGAATTTATCTATTTCTTCTAATTATCCTTTTTGTTAGCATATAATTTTTCAAAGTATTCTCTAATGATATATTTTCTTTTGTGGAGTCTGTGGTGAAATCCCATTCCTCATTTCTTATTTTGTATATTTTCCTCTTCATTCTTTTTGTCTTTGTTAGTCTACCTAAGCACATTCAATTTCATTGATCTTCTCAAAGAATCAGTTTTCGGTTTTGTTTATTTTTTTCATGATATTTTATTTTTTATTTCATTCAATTCTGCTCTAATCTTTCTTATTTCCTTCTTTATACTTCCTTTGGAGTTATTTGTTGTTCTTTTTCTAATTCTTATAAGTATACGGTTAGATCTTAGATTTTAAGTCTTTTTTCTTTTTTACATATGCATTTATAGCTATGAATTTCCCTCTCAGTACAGCTTTTGCAGCATCTCATAGTTTTTGATATGTTGTTTTGTCATTTTTGTTTGTTTCAGGGTAGTTACTGATTTCTTTTGTAATTTTCTCCTTGACCCACAGTTTGTCTAATAGTGTATCATTTAACTTCTGTATATTTTTGCCTAAACTAGTGATCTGGCCCTTCCTGATTTCCAGCTTCATTCCATTAGGTCAGACAAATTACTTTGCATAATTTCAATATTTCTGAATTCATTGAGAGTTGTTCTATGTCCTAGCATTGGTCAATCTTGGGGAATTTTTCCTGTTCATTTTAAAGAAAGTACATCTCACTGTATTTGGGTGTAGTGTTCTGTATATGTCTATTAGGTCCAGATCCTCTAATGTATTATTCAAAGTCTTTTTTTAATTGATTCTCTGTTGAGATGATCTGTCTAATGGTGATAATTGTGTGATGAATACCCCCAATATAATTGTAGCGGTGTCTGCTTCTCCATTTAGTTTTTCCAGTATTTGCCTCATGTTTTTTGATGGACCCTGGTTATGTGCATGAATGTTTAAAATTGTTCTTTCTTCTTGAAAGATTACCCTTATTACTAATTTAAACCCATTCTCTTTCAACCTCTTTGAATACCTGGTTCTAAGCTTGGTTTCTTGGTTTCTTGTAGACAGCACATGGATGGATCATATTTCCTCATCCATTTTGCCAAGTTGTGTCTCTTGACTGGTGAGTTTAATCCATTAGCAGTCAGGGTTATTACTGTTAAGGAATTACTTACATTAACCATATTTTCTTAGGACATGTATATCATATTGTTTTACTTTTTCTTTTTTTAATTTTTCTTATCATCTCCTCCAACTCTCTCTCTCCTATTTTGTTTTGTTTTGTTTTGTTTTTTTCCTTTCCCTTTCTACCTGCAGCACTCCCTTTAGTATTTTTTGAAAAGCAGATTTCTTTTTTGGCATAGTCTCTTAATTTCTGTTTATCTGTAAATATTTTGAATTCTCCATCTTTTCTGAAGATGAGCTTTGCTGAATAGAGAATTTTTGGCTGGAAGTAATTTTCTTTTATAAACTCAAATAGGCTATCTCAATGCTTTCTTGCCTGCATGGTTTCAGATAAGAGATTATCACAATCTTATTGAGCTTCTCTTGTCTGTGATGGTTCTTTCTTTACTTGCTGATTTAGAATTCTCTATTTGTCTTAAGCACTGGACAATTTGACACATGTATGTCTTAGGGTAGGCCTGTTAGGATTTATACTTTCTTGAGTACACTGTTCTTCCTGGACCTATACATGCATTTCCCTCAATAGAGTTGGGAAGTTTTTACCTATTATTTCCTCCAACATTCCTTCTGCCCCCTTTTCCTTCTCTTCTCCTTCTGGGATGCCTATAATGTATGTTGGAGTGTTTTTTGTTGTCATTCAGAACCCTAAGTCCCTGCTGGAATTTTTCTATCTTTTTATCTATGTGTTCTACTGTCTGATTTCAGAGATACTATCCTCCACAAAGCCAATTCTTTCCTCTGCCTGCTCAAATCTGCTGTTATGTGTTCCCAGTGTATTTTCAATTTCTTGGATAGTGCATTTCATCACCATCATATCCATTATCTTTTAATGTATGTTTACAATTTCTTCAGTATGTTGTCCCAGTGCCTTCTTAATATCTTTAATCTCTTCCTTCACTTCATTAATTTGGTTCATGATATGTGTATGGACAGCTGTGATTATTTCTTCATGTTTTGCGTCTCCACCTGGTTTTTAGTTTGTTCATTGGACTGTGCCATCTGTGCCATTTCTTCCTATTTCTTAGTATGGTTTATAATTTTTTGTTCGTGTGTAAGTGTTTCTTCATCTTTTTTTTTAATTATTTATTTATTTTTAAAAATTACATTAAAAAAATATGAGGTCCCATTCAACCCCACTGCCCCCACCCCCCACTCCGCCCACAGCAACACTCTCTCCCATCATCGCGACACATCCATTGCACCTGGTAAGTACATCTCTGACCATCACTGCACCCCTAGTCAATGGTCCACATCATAGCCCACACTCTCCCATGTTCCATCCAGTGGGCCCGGGGGGATCTACAGTGTCCCGTAATTGTCTGTGAAGCACCACCCAGGACAACTCCATGTCCCGAAAATGCCTCCCCATCTCATCTCTTCCTCCCATTCCCCAAACCCAGCAGCCACCATGGCTACCCTTCCCACACCCATTCCACATTTTCTCTGTGGACATTGGATTGGTTGTGTCCATTGCACATCTATGTCAAGTGGGGGCTTAGATTCCACATGGATACTGGATGCACTCCTCCTGCTTTCAGTTGTAGACACTCTAGGCTCCATGGTGTGGTGGTTGACCTTCTTCAACTCCATGTTAGCTGAGTGGGGTAAGTCCAATAAATCAAAGTGTAGGAGCTGAAGTCTGTTGTGGCTCTGGGCCTGAGTATCATATTATCAGTCCAGAGATTCAAATCCCCTAAATATATCTTAAACCCCAGCACCAACTACAATTCCAATAAAGTAGCATGCAAGTCTTGTGGGAAGAGATCCCCTCTGAGTCCAATTCCATCACACAGAAACACCAGCTCCAAAGAAGGGTCATCTGCCATGGCAGTGAACCCCATCTGCCATGACCATAGAACCCATGGGTCTCTTTATCCCTCAAAAGAACCAATACCTGGGGTTGTATCTACTTTATCTGTCTCTTAGAATCTGTTCAGTTGTGCATAAGGGCATTCCTTCTGACAACCTCCAGACCTTTTTTTAGAGACTCATAGACTTATAATCTCATTTCTCCTTTCCATTTCCCCCTTCCATTAGGTCAAACAGCATTTTGAAGTCATGTTATTATATGTAGACAGGGATATTCTGCTGATCCATATTGAACCTTTAATTCAAGGTCATTTTCTAGTTGCATCTTCAGCTGGTATGTGGTAGTGATCCCTCGGTGCCAGGGAGGCTCATCCCCGGGTGTCATGTCCCACGCTGGAGGGAATGCACTGCATCTACATGCTGAGTTGGCTGTGAGAGTGGCCACATTTGAGTAACATGAAGGCTGTCAGGAGGAAACTCCCAGGCACAGTGCTACTCTAGGCCTTGTTCTTATTGCAGGTGTATAGGCTCAAAAGCATAGCCATTAGTATCAGGACACCACTGTTGGGCCATCCTTCCTTCTTGGTTCTTGCCGTTGCACCTGGGGGACTGCCGCTGCTCCCCCAGGGTCCATGACAGTGACCCCACGGCCAGGAGCCCAGTACCCCCCCAGCTGTTGTTTTTAATTATTTCCACTATGAGTATATCTAGACATTACTATATACCCTGGGCATATGCCCTGTATAACTCCCTGTCAACCACATATATCCTGTCAATAACATCCTATATCAGTATTCCTCCACTGCCATTGTTGAACTACTCTGTGATCCAAAACTTCCTGTAAAGTAAATCCCAGCATAATGTCAGCTTCACAAGAGTCTTAGATCACTGAAATTCATATATACAATATACAGTACTTCCCCAGATCCACCATAAAACCTTTTCCCTTCCACAGCGATAATCTTTTAACTTATTGATATCATATTTCCCGAAACTGATGTACAGATTCCGAAACAATAGCTTTCAAACAAGGTGACATCTGTGCTTACTATGTGGTCCATACTTTAGGTTGTACAGTTTTCTAAATTTTTTAGTTATCCTATGTTTTGCCTTATGGTTTACATTATTAGTCTGTCATCCCCTATATGTTTTTGGTGTAATATTACATGTTCTATATTCATCCTCATGTACTCTCACAAAACTCCTCTCTTGCCCTCATGCTTACCTTGGTTCCACCCATTCCACATCCATTTTCCCCTCCCCTTGGGGCCCACAATGCCAGCCACTCTCCATTTCCCAAGAAGCCATGTCCAGAGATACTTGCAGCAGTATTCAGGGCCTGACTTTCTTAACTGCCCTAATGCCCTGGGAGCCATCCTTTCTCACGAGAGATACAGTTTTCTCTATTTGATGGCATTAGTCCTCCCCAGGATGTGGGTCCACCCCAACTCTCACTTCTTGGGTCTCTTCCCAATGGTACAACCCACCTTGGCAAAATGAGCCTTCAGCTATTCCCCCGGAGTCCGTCCCGCATCAGACCATACCCCCTGAGCATCCTAAACAGGTAACCCTCCTACTTATACTTTGATATGATTTTCTCAACATTTTGTTCTCAACGAACACCTGACACTCTCCCATGTTCGTATGTTGCCCCTCCCTCCCCCCAATTTTTGGACAATATTACCCCTCTGCCCATCCCCAGCCCTCCTCAAATCCACAAAGCCCCACCCGAAGGCAACCCCTTGCCCCCATTTTGTCCCTTCTTTGTGCTCATACTTACCTCCAGCTCATCAAAGAATCCACCCCTGTAGACGTTAACTCACATCCTTCCTCCACCCCCTGATTTCCTGTAAGCCTCTTTTCCAGACTCTAGCTCTCTGAGGCAGTTTGCTTTTTTCATATCATTGAGGTCATGTAGTATTTGTCCTTCAATGCCTGGGTTGCTTCACTCAACATAAGATTCTCAAGGTTCATCCATGTTATCACGTGTGAATGTAGTGTATTTGTTCTTACAGCCGAGTAGTATTCCATTGTGTGTATATACCACATTTTATTGGTCCACTCATCTGTTGATGGACATTTGGATTGATTCCAATTTTTGGCAATAGTGAACAATGCTGCTATGAACATTGGTGTACATATATTGGTTTGTGTCCTTGTTTTCAGTTCTGCTGGGTATATACCCAGCAGTGGTATTGCTGGGTCATATGGCAAATCTATGGTTAGTTTTTTGAGAAACCGCCAAACTGTCCTCCAGAATGGTTGGATCCTTCTGCATTCCCACCAGCAGTGGATGAGTGTTCCCCTTTCTTCACATCCTCTCCAGCATTTGTATTCTTCTCTTTTTTTCATAGCTGCCAATCTTATGGGAGTAAGATGGTATCTCATTGTAGTTTTGATTTGCATTTCCCTGATAGCCAGAGATTTGGAGCATTTTTTCATGTGCTTTTTAGCCATTTGTATTTCTTCTTTGGAGAATTGTCTTTTTAAATCTTTTTCCCATTTTTTAAATGGGTTGTTTATCTTTTTGTTTTCAAGATATATGATGATATATCTGAACTTTCAATTCGATTCCATTGGTCTGTGTGTCTCTCCTTATGCCTATACCATGCTGTTTTCACTACTGTAGCTTTGTAGTATGTTTTGAAGTCAGGAAGTGTGATTCCTCCTATTTCGTTTTTCTTTTTCAATATGTCTTTGGCTATTCGGGGCCTCTTTCCTTTCCAAATAAATTTCATAGTTAGTTTTTCTAGTTCCCTAAAGAAGGCTGTGTTGATTTTTATTGGGATTGCATTGAATGTGTAGATCAGTTTTGGTAGGATAGACATCTTAATAATATTCAGTCTTCCTATCCATGAACAAGGAATATTCTTCCATTTATTTAGGTCTTCTTTGATTTCCTTGAACAGTCTTGTATAGTTCTTGGTGTATAAGTTTTTTACCTCTTTAGTTAAATTTATTCCTAAGTATTTGATTTTTTTATTTACTATTATGAATGGTATTTGTTTCTTGATTTCCTCCTGATCTTGCTCATTATTGGTGTACAGAAGTGCTACTGATTTTTGCACATTGATCTTATAACCTGTGACTTTGCTGAACTCTTTATGAGTTCTAGAAGCTTTGTTGTAGATCTCTCAGGGTTTTCTATGTATAGGATCATGTCATCTGCAAATAATGAAATTTTGACTTCTTCCCTTCCAATTTGAATGCCTTTTCTATCTGGTTCTTGCCTCAGTGCTCAAGCAAGTACTTCCAAGACAATGTTAAATAGGAGCGGAGACAATGGGCATCCTTGTCTTGTTCCTGAGTTTAGAGGGAAGGATTTCAGGATTTCGCCATTGTAAACAATGTTGGCTGTAGGTTTTTCATATATACTCTTTATCATGTCCAAAAAGTTTCCTTGTATTCCGATCTTTTGGAGTGTTTTTAGCAAGAAGGGGTGCTGTATTTTGTCAAATGCCTTTCGTGCATCTATAGATATAATCATGTGATTTTTTTCCTTCAATCTGTTTATATGGTGTATCACATTGATTGATTTTCTTATGTTGAACCATCCTTGCATACCTGGAATAAATCCCACTTGGTCATGGTGTATAATTCATTTAATGTGTTGTTGAATATGATTAGCAAGTATTTTGTTAAGTATTTTTGTGTCTAGGTTCATTAGAGAAATTGGTCTGTAATTTTCCTTTCTTGTGGTGTCTTTGTTTGACTTTGGTACTAGGATAATGTTGGCCTCATAGAAGGAGTTCGGCAATGTTCCTTCTGTTTCAATGTTTTGGAAGAGTTTCAACAGGATTGGTGTTAGTTCTTTCTGGAATGTTTTGTAGAATTCACCTGTGAAGCCGTCTGGCCCTGGGCTCTTCTTAGTGGGAGGTTTTTAATGACTGATTCTATCTCTTTGCTTGTGATTGGTTTGTTAAGATCATCAATTTCTTCTTTCATCAATATGGGCTGCTTATGTGTTTCTAGGAATTTGTCCATTTCCTCTAAATTGTCATTTTTTTGGAATATAGTTTTTCAAAGTATCCTCTTATGATAGTCTTTATTTCTGTGGGGTCAGTGGTGATATCACTTTTCTCATTTCTTATTTTGTGTATTTGCATCTTTTCTCTTTTTTTCTTTGTTAGTCTCGCTAAAGGTTTGTCAATTTTGTTGATCTTCTCAAAAAAACCAGCTCTTGGTCTTGTTTATCTGTTCAAGTGCTTTCTTATTTTCTATTTCATTTAGTTCTGCTCTTATCTTTGTTATTTCCTTCCTTCTTCTTCCTGTTGGGTTACTTTGTTGTTGTTTTTCTAATTCCGTCAAAAGCGCAGTTAGTTCTTCAATTTTTGCTCTTTCTTCTTTTTTGATATGTGAATTTATGGCTAAATATTTCCCTCTCAGTACTGCTTTTGCTGCATCCCATAAATTTTGGTATGTTTTGTTATCATCATTTGTTTCAAGGTAGTCATTGATTTCTTTTGAGATTTTCTCTTTGACCCATTGTTTTTCTAAGAGTGTGCTGTTTAATTTCCAAATTGTGGTGTGAAGTCTGGACCTCTGCCCCTTGCAAATTTCCAGCTTCACTCCACTGTGGTCAGAGATATTGTTTTGTATGATTTCAATCTTTCTGAATTCATTAAGCCTTTCTTTGTGCCCTAGCATATGGTCTATCTTGGAGAATGTTCCATGTGCGCTTGAGAAAAATGTATATCCTGCTGTGTTTGGGTGTAATGATCTATATATGTCTATTAGATCCAGCTCTTCTAATATACTGTTTGGTTTCTTTAGTGATTCTCTTTTGAGATGTTCTGTCCAGAGTTGATAGTGGTGTATTAAAATCCCCCACTATAATTGTAGATGCATCTATTTTTTCACTTAGTTTTTCCAGCGTTTGTCTCACGTATTTAGAGGTACCCTTTTTAGGAGCATAAATATTTATGATTGTTCGATTTTCTTGACAGATTGTCCCTTTCACTAAAATGTAGTATCCTTAGTATCCTTCTTTGTCTCTCACAATTGTTTCACATTTAAAGTCTATTTTGTCTGATATTAATATAGTTACTCCTGCCTTTTTTTGGTTGTTGTTTGCTTGTATGATTGTTTTCCAGCCATTCACTTTCAACCTCCATGAGTCTCTGGGTCTAAGATGTGTCTCTTGTAGACAGCATATAGATGGGTCATATTTCCTTATCCAGTGTCCCAGTCTGAATCTTTTGATAGGTGAGTTTAATCCATTGACATTCAGTGTTATTACGTTCAGAGAATTATTTGTGGTAGCCATATTTTGGTTGGATTTGTGTTTGTTATATTTTGTTAGTATTATTTTATTTTCCCCTTCTACTTTTGTCTTTTTTGTTGCTCTTACACTCTCCTCCATCTCTGACTGTCCTGTTTTTTCCTTTCTTCCTGCAGAACTCCCTTAAGAATTTCTTGAAGGGGAGGTTTCTTGTTGATATACTCTTTCAGTTTCTTTTTATCTGTGAATATTTTGAACTTTCCATCATTTTTGAATGCTAGTTTAGCTGGATAGAGTATTCTTGGTTGGAAATTTTTTTCCTTTAGTACCTTGACTATAGCATGCCACTGGCTTCTTGCCTCCATCATTTCAGATGAGAAATCAGCACTTAATCTTATGGGGATTCCCTTGTATGTGATGGTTTTCTTTTCTCTTGCTGCTTTTAGAATTTTCTCTTTATCTTGAGCGTTGGATAATTTGACAAGTATATATCTTGGGGTGGGCTTGTTGGGGTTTATGACCAGTGGAGTGCGCTGTGTTTCTTGAATATGTACATCTGTCTCTTTCAGTAGATTTGGGAAGTTTTCCATCATTATTTCCTGCAACACTCCTTCTGACCCCTTTCCCTTCTCTTCTCCTTCTGGGATGCCTATAATACGTATGTTTGAGGGTTTTGCATTATCATTCAAGTCCCTAAGTCCTATCTGGATTTTTTCTACCTTTTTATTGACCACTTCTACTATCTGTTTTTTTTCCAATGCACTGTCTTCCACATCGCTAATTCTCTGCTCTGCCCCTTCTAGTCTGCTGATATTTGCTGCAAGTGTATTTTTGATTTCTTGAACTGTGGCGTTCATTTCCATCATATCTGTTATTTTTTTGTGCATGTCTGCAATTTCCCCTGCAAGTGTTGTCTTCATGCTGTTAACCTCTTTCATTACTTCATCAAATTTGTTGGTGGTAAATGATCTGACATCTTTCATTGCTTGTGCGAAGTTCTGTTCCCCTTCCTGATTTTTAGTTTGTTGATTGGATTCAGCCATGTTTTCCTGATTACTGGTTTGGTTTGTAGATTTTTGTTGCTGTCTGGTCATCATTTTTTCTTGACGGGTTTAATCAGTTCCTTCACTTCTTTGTCTAGTCTTGGAGATTAATTAGCTGTTGTGTTTGTGTAAGTGTTATATCTTCTCTTTGTCACTTTGTTCTTCTTATTCCAATTTCTTATTGCTGGTTAAGTTCACTTTAAAGGAAAGTATTAGTGCTGGGGAAAGGCAATTGTGTAAGGAAGGAAAATGTGTAAAGTAGTATTGGTGATATATATGTTAACAAAGCAACAATATGAGTTCTGGGAGGATGGAGGTTAGATCATGTAAATTGTGTAGAGTTATAGTAGAAGGAAAGTACCTATAATGAGGTAGACAACTGAATATGGGAGGAATATGGTAGGTACTAAGAAGCTATTGTTTTTGTGAGAGAGGGAAAGAGAAAAGACAGGTAATAGTTTCAAGGGCGGATACCAGATGGAAAACTAAAAAAGGTATTAGAAATTAAGAGTTAGACACTTTGTGGATCAAAGAAAGGGAGGTGGAATATAGGAGAGATAGCAGATGGTGGAGGATATCAAGTTGTAGGGGAAAGGGAATAGTGTAGATAGCCTAAATCTATTCACAGAGAAATGAGGCAGTGGAGGATGAGGAAACCCCGCAAATGTGTGGTGTTTCATGCAGGACCTATTGTATTGTTAAGATAAAATAGAATAAGAAGAAGATCTGGGACAAGAAAGAGAGGATTAAAAAAAAAAGAAAAAGAGACTTTGGGGGACACGCTGGGAGAAAAGACTAGGGGATAATGCAATGCCAGGAATCAGAACATTAAAAAACTAGAATAAACAATAGAAATAGAATAAAAATAAAAACAAAACAAAATAAAACAAAGAAGAAAAAATGCAACCTTGAGGGCTAGGACATTCAAGGGCCTCAGATGAACCTCAGGGTGTGGTGGATTCAGGGATGGACAGTCTGAGGTATTGAGGCCTCAAGAGGTCTGAGTCTCTGGTGTGTGGGCCGCCAGAGTACAGGGAACTCAGACCTGGCAACTTTGAGTCCAGTTAACAGGAAGCCTAGGAGCACCACAGTGCATCACAGCCTTCAGGGATCCCTGCAGCTGGGTGCCAGCCCTATGGGTGAGGTCTCATCCACAAGCTCTATCCTGTGTTCTGTGTCCTACAATTCACTCACTAGGGTCTATTGTCTGGATATATCACCAATTGACTTCAGGAACCCTCCCACCTTGTGGTCCCCAGGAACTTCCACCTGGGGACTCCTCTAGGCTGCAGCCAATTTAATGACTCAGATCAATATCCAGGTCCGGGGGAGGGGCTCCAGCCAGAAACGCTAATAACAGAGTCCAAACCCGAAATTCCCACACTTCGCAAAATATTCCCCTACTCAGCCTCCAAACGTCTGCCACCCCATGAGACCCTGGCAGCGTCCCTCTGCCGCCACCACCCTGAGACTGCCGAAGGTCAGCAGCATGGCCCGGGGGGAAGAGGGCGTGGCTCCAGGCGGAAACACCACCGTTTGTGTCTGAAATCAAAAATTTCCCCCGCCCCGCCCCAAAACCCCCGTCTGTCTGCCCAAATGGGTCCACAAGCACCTCCCTTCCTACCAACCCCCCAGTAGGCCGCCCAGGGCCCACGAACTCCCCAGTACTGCAGAGCTTCCAAAAAAAAAAAACAAAGAACAGAAACCCCACCACTGGGCCTGGCATGGCTCTCCCTGCCGCCGTGGCCCGGCCCGGCACCCCCCGCCACCGCGGCCTGGCCTGGCTACCCCCGCCACCACCTACCCAAAGAGGGAATCCTCCACACGTACCTGGGATCTCCGTGTATATTTCACAGACGGATCCTCTCTGTTACCTTCCCTCCAAATCGATGTCCAGACACCTTCGGACCAGCAAAAATCCCAAAACAGCCCAGTCCCAAAGAGTCTCCAACGCCGCCCAGCTGACTCCCCGCGGGAGACACCAACAGGGAAGTTCACTCAGCCACCATCTTGCCCCTCCGTGTTTCTTTATCTCGATGGTTATTCAGTTAATCAGTTTCTTTCTCTATTCTAGGGTTTTATTTACTTGCTGTTTTTGTGTGTGTGATAAGTTTTCTCTTTGAGAAGTTGTTACTCTTATTCTATTTCCTTGCTGTTGTCTATGTTCACTTGAAAGAAAAAGATTAGGGCCAGAGATAGGGAAAGAGTCAAGAAGAGAAAATTAATAATAGTAATTATAATACTAAAAGGTAGAAGAGGAACCATATAAGATGTAGAGAAATGAATAATTAACTCATGTAAGAAGGGTAGAGAATAAGAATAAAAAGTGGAGTGCAAACAATTAAATGAAAAACCAAATAGAGAAAAATATCTGGAATGAAAAAAAGGCCAGAATCATAAGAAGAGAGGGAAAGAGAAAAGACAATAAGAAAAAAGCTTAAAAAAGAAAGAAAACAGGGAATTAAGGACATAGAAATAAAAACAAGAAAAACTGAAGACTAAGCAAAGAGAGGTAGAATGCAGGAACAAAAACAGAAAGCAGATAATAGAAAGATGAATGAAGGAAAAGAATTAGCATAGGTACACAAAACTGGTATACAAAGAAAGGGGAAATACAACAAACAAGAAATAAGACAGCAGCACCTAATATATATATATACACATATATACAAAACAAAGAGTGGAAAAATGAAAAAAGGAAAGAACAAAAAAAATTCAAGGAAGGAATCAAACAAAATCTTAGGAAATACAGCCTTCCCTCTTTGACCACTATGGAACTTCTCTGGTTGCTGGTGTTCATCAATTTCCCTGCAGGCTGCCCTCTGTAGGTTTTGAATCAGATTTTAACAAGTAAACTAAGTTAAATTTTTCCTTGTTTAAGAAAGATAAGAGACCCAAGAGAAGCTAATAGAAAAATACTGTCTATTTGTTCCCTGCCTTAAAGTATCAGCTGGGTTTTGATAACCCGGTATGTCATTACTCTAAGGAGAGGCAAGAATTGAGTCTGGGACCTCATATATTCAAATCAGAGACTCTTCCCCTGATCTAAATTTTCTCATTGGGTCTATTAGCTAGAGAGTTATACTGTCACTTTCCCTAGGACTGGTTTGACTCCTTGCAGTTGGGTAGATTCCTGCTGACTAACATGTCTGTACCTGCCCTCTTTCTATTACTATTGCTTTCTCTCCCAGAGCAGAATATGATAGCCTGTGCGATCAGAAAACCCCCACTTCTCCTGGTCAGGTTGAGTTCCCTTATGAAAATAAAATGGGACCCTGATATTCAAAATGAGTCTGAGAAATGAGTCTCAATTCTCTTTCAGGCCTCCTGCTCTTTTCAGGGTCTCTAAATAGGCCCTTAGAAGGTTAAGTGCTTTCTACTGTTTGCCTCCTGAAGGCAAGTTGGAATTTTGATAGTTTTCAGCACCAGACCAGTCAATTGCCTGACTCTGCCTTCTCCAAGCCCAAGTTCATCTCTTCCAGGTTGGCTAGGTAAATCAAGCTGCTTGAGCAGATTTGTCTCTCTCTTCCTCCCAGGGCCACTTCTTCCCAGTTGGTATGCTCCCTACAGTTCAAAGGAAATCCAGGTGACCAAAATTTTCTCCACCCTTTGCCAGGACCCTCTTACTCCCAGAGAATGCTCCCTCATGCTCAGTAGCTGGTGGGAGTCAGGGGTTCCACAGCAGTTTTTTGCCTTGAGGGTGGGGCTTAACTGCTCTCCATTTCCAGATGCTGGGGTTGAGAAACTCAAGGTTTTCCCTTGGACTTTTTATATCTTTGTTCTGTTTCCTCCAGATCAATTCCCTGAAGCCTTCTGCACTGTGCATTCCCAAAACAGCTCACTCAGGCAGGATCTTGCCCCTTTTCAGCCTTTTTTTTTTTTTTTTTTTTTTTTGCAAGAGAGGTTGTGACTGCCCAATTAAAATGATGGCATATTGCCCCAATCTCTCCCTTTTAATTATAATACTTTTGAACACTTTTTACTTAACTCATAACATATTAAATAAACTTTTTTTATTACTTCAGCTTTTCAAGGTGAAAGAACAAATCTTTTGCAGCAGTTTGAAATAAAAAGATGCACTTTATTATTTGACTTTGAGAAATCAAAATTTCAAAATTTGTTAGGTTTAAGCATTATGTTCTTTTAGAAGTGAGAATACTTTTAACTTAAACATTCAAGGACATGATAAGTTTGAAGTACAAAAAACAATTAATATAAAATTAGTTTAGACTTTCTGCTTGCATAATGATTCAGAAGAAAAGCTATAAACTTTTACAAAGACAGAGTAATGATTTAAGAAAATTTGTGACTGGTAGATCAGTCATACTGGTCTACAGTGGTCACACTGCTCACACTATACTGGTAGCATAGTGCTGTATCAGTATACTATTTGATACTAAGGCTTTTAAAACTTTATAGATAGACCCATAAAATCTCACTCAACTTTGACCACAAAATTCCTTTTCCATGAACCTTCTGCACTTTCTGTATCCATTCAGATTTTGTCCCACTGTTCCAACCCAACTCCTGAAGGGTAAGAGCAGATGAGGCCATGAGACCAAAGAATGCACCAGAGAATCAGATATAAACTTTATTGGGGCTTTTGGGCAGGAGAAAATTTTTGATGGCAGCTCATCAAAAGGAAGAATGAATTTAGCACTCTGCAAAGAAGCAGGAACAGGAGGCAGAATATAAGGAGTCTCAGAACCAAGAAATTTCATAGGGGCAATAACAGAGTTTTGTCTAATGTCACACATGGGGTTTGGTGTTGTTATCATAGGAAATGAGGTTTCACAGGTCAGAGGAGATTGGGTTTAAGGTATTCTCTCCCCTTGGGGAGTTGTTAACCTTTAACTTATGCTTAGGTCTTCTGGCAGCTACTACCTGAGGAGTTAGGAGGGCCTGGGTCCTTATAATCCATCCCCATGCAGTGGCCTACAATGACCATAGGGCAAAAATTTCATCCACATTCCATGGCAACTGTATAAAAACCAGCATAATAATAGGAATGACATATACACAACATTCAACATTAATGAGGGCACAGGTCCCACTTTATGGTACAGTAAGAATATCTAAAGCCATCCTATTTGTAATACTACCTTTTGTATTTAAGCACTTTCTTTGTTTAGTAAGGAAATTGCTACTTTCAAGTCATTAAGTGTTTGATCAGTGTAATTGGTGAAAGCCATTATGTGTGTTTCAGTGGCAATTGCATCACTGCCTGGAACAAAAATTGCCTATCTACCCTTGATAGTAAAATTACACAACTCATAGTGTAACCATCCCATATCACAGATTCCCTCTTGTCCTTCCATAAAGACAGGTATTATGTGATCTAGGGTGACAGACTCAGCCATTATTCATCCTAAACCATTATATATGGCATATTCTAATAAAGCCCTGGAATTTTTCACCTGTTGCCTTACAAGGGAAAAATATGAGTCTCATTGAAAGGCAGCAGCTGAATCTCAGTCTTAAATGAGAAAGTCTTGTTCCAAACTTGTCAATGGGTCATATTTGACTATGCCAGCGAGGTGTTCCATGCTCGCCAATTTGCAGGAACAATAAGGGGCAGATCATGTTGGTCTACCAGTATATAAGCAATATTTCCATTAGTAGATAATGAAGTAGTTTGAGACTTTCAAACTGACCTCATGATCAGGGTCTTTGGTGGACTTTATTCTGACCAGCCACCTTTCCTGTTTCCTAGTTTGCACCATTATTCTTAAGAAGGAACAGAACAGTGATGGCAATTCTTCTGTAGCTACTTCCTGCTGCTTAGGGCAGGAGAGCATGCATGACCCAAGTGTGGAAATCTCTGGTTGTTCTATTGAGTTTGAGGGAAGGCAGATCCAGCACCTTGATTAGAATTGGATGAAATCACTGCATGACTAATACCTTGTTCTGGAAGGCATTTATTTTAGAAGAAATAAATTTTGTTACTGAAAGAATAAATAAAATGGTGGCAAGTGGTCCCAAAAAGAGGGCCAGTCATGGTATGCTGTATCATGGATATGAGAAAGGCCAGTTACCTCCAGAGGCTACTACATCCCCCCAAAGCTGATGGGCTTGATCTTGTAAGTTTCAAGTGCTGTGTAGGAAGCTGCCACATGAAATTCCTACAACAATGGTTATGCTTAAGACTTCTAGGAGAAGTATGAGGAGAGGAACTCTTCTGGACATAAACTCAGAAAAACAATATAGGCAACAACAAGATAAGCATAGATAAGCAAAATAAGATAATACTTAAGAAAGTCATTTTTATCTTTTTTCCTTCTTTTTTTAATGTTACATTAAAAAAATATGAGGTCCTCGTATACCCCCCCACTCCCTCATTCAACTCCTCCCACGTTAACAACCTCTTTCATCATTGTGGCATTTTCACTGCATTTGGTGAATACATTTTGGAGCACTGCTGCGCCACATGGTTAGTGGTTTACGTTGTGGCTGACACTCTCCCTCAGCACCCAGTGGTGCATGGGAGGACAAATAATGTCCAGCATTGGTCCCTGCAGTAACACCCAGGACAACTGCAAGTCTTGAAAATGCCCCCACATCATATCTCTTCTTCCCTCTACCTACCCTCAGTAGTTACCATGGCCACTTTCTCCATATCAATGCAAAAATTTCTACCATTACTAATCACAATAGTTCCATAGTAGAACATCAATAAGTCCACTCTAATCCATACTTGATTCATACATCCTGTGGCCCCTGGGATGGTGATGTCCACTCCTCCTTTATATAAAGAGGGGGTTTACATTCCACATGGATGATGTATGCAATTCTCCTGCTTGCAGCTGTAGGCACTCTTGGCTCCATGTTGTGGTGGTTAATCTTCTTCACTTCCCTGTTTGCTGGCCAGGGCAAGTCCAATAAACCAGATGGTAGGATTTGCAAGTCTGCTGAGACTCAGGGCCTGGTTGTCACATGGACAGTCCAGAAATTCAGGTCTCCTGAGTGTACACCAACCCCAGCACCAACAACACATCTGGTAAAAGTAACAGAAGAGGCCTGTGTAGAAAGGTCATATCTGAGTCCAACTCCATCACACAGATATGCAAAACTCCAAAGTAGGGCCAACTGATATGACACTGAACTCCAGAGCCATCTGCCATGACCATAGAACCTGTGGGTCTCTGCAGCCCTCAGGAGAACCAGTACCTGGACTTCTATCTGATTTGGCTGTCTTTGTGACCCTGCTGAGGCATGAGTAAGCATTACCCCTCTGATGACCTCCTGACTTTTTTGGAGACTCATAGCCATATAAATTCATTTGTCCTTTCCTTTGTCCCTTTTATCCAAAGTCATAAAGCAGTTTTTACCAGCTGATATTACATGTAGGGTAGATATTCCGCTGGTATGAGTTGACCCTTTTATTCAAGGTCTATTTCTAGTTACATCATCAACTGGTGCTTGGTAGTAATCCCTTGGCACCAGAGAGGCTCATCCCTGGGAGTCACATCCCATGCTGGGGGAAGGTAACACATTTCCATGATGAGTTTGGTTTACAGAGAGGCCACATTTGAGCAACATGGAGGCTCTCAGGAGGTATCTCTTTAGCACCCTGCAGCTCTAAACCTAGTTCATATTTCAGGTGCATAGGCTCATAATCATAGCCATCAGTATCAAGGGCTCATTATTGGACCATCCTTCCTTGTTGGTCTTTGCCATTGCATTTGGGGAATTGTTGCTGTTCCATTGGGGAATGTGATAGAGCTCCCCTGGCTAGGAACTCAGCACTCTCTCAGTTGTTGCTTTTAAATGAAACCACTATGAAAATATCCACACATTTTTATGTACCCTATATATGTGCCCTGGGGAACTCCCTCCCAACCATGTGCCCCCTATCAATAACATCCCACACCAGTGTTCCTCCACTGCCATAGTTGAGCCTCTCTGTGGTCTGATACTTCTTTAAAAATGAAACCTAATATATTACAGGTTCCATTAATAGTAAAATGGAATCTAGTGATGGGTTTAAAGGTTAGATATAGAATACATACCAATTTAGAAAAGTTAAATAATGTAAAAATAAATTGGGGTATAAAAAATGAAACAATGAAAAAGCTCTGTTTTTGACATTTTGCCTTTGATCACTGCTGTAGGTGTTGCCCTGTATGTATAGTGGCAAGGCAAATGCTTCCATTTCTTCCTCAGTGTCTACATCCTTTGTTTTTTTATTTCTAATTATTAAATTTGTCTTCACAAAATTTTAGATCACAGTAATAAACATATAGAATATATGGTACTCCCACATATCCAATATCAATCCCTTTGTCCCTTCCCCAGCAATATTTTTACATGTTCATATTATATTCACTGCAGCTGATGTACAGATATTGAAACAATAGCTTTCAATCATGGTTCCATTTGGCTTTACATTATGGCTTATATTTTATACTATATAGTTTTCTTAATTTTTACTTATCTTATGTTTTACATTATGTTTTACATTTTGGCCTATAGACTTTTATACATTTTTCATGTAATTTAACATGTCCTATATCCATCATTGCATGATCTTGTGGAACACTTCTATTGCCCCACAGTTACAATGATTCCATCTATTCAATACCTCTTTCCCCCTCCCCTCAGGCCCACAGTGACATTCAATCTTCATTACTTGAAGGACCATATTCACAGATACTTGCAACAATGTTGAGGGCTTGACATACTTGACTGTACTAACCCATTAGGAGCCACCAATTTTCTTGAGAGATACAATACCCTCTGTTCAAGAACATCAATCCTCCCCAGGATGTGGATATACCTTCATTCTCATTGTATGGGTCTCCACCCAATGATAAAATTACTATGACAAAATGACCACTTACTCCCTAGAAGCTTGCCCTGTGTCAGATGCACCCCTTTAAGCATCTTAAACAGGTAACCTTCCTTATTATATTTTCTAAAGAGTTTTCTCTACATTATAATTTCAATAACATACTTGACAATCTCCTATGTTCACATATTTCCCCCACCCTCCCCTCAATTTCTTGGGCCATCTGACCTTTCCTCCAAACCCTAGCACCCCTCAAGCCCACAAAGGCCCACCCAAAGGTATCCCTATGCCCCCATTTTATCCCTTCCCTGTACAAATACTTACCTCCTGCTTATCATATATTTCACCCATGTAAGTGTCAGTTCACAACCTTCCTCTACCCCCCAACTTCCTTTAAGCCTGTCATACAGTCTCTAGCTCACTGAGGCAGCTTGATTTACTTATTTCATATCAGAGAGGTCATGTAGTATTTGTGCTTCAATTCCTGGGTTGCTTCACTCAACATAAGGTTCTCAAGATTCATCCATGTTATCACATGTGTTTGTATTGTATTTGTCCTTATAGCTGTGTAGTATTCCATTTTATGTATATATGACATTTTATTTATCCATTCATCTCTTGAAGGGCATTTGGGTTGATTCCAACTTTTGGCAATAGTGAATAGTGCTATTATGAACATTAATGTATATATATATTGATTTATGCCCTTGTTTTCAGTTTTACTAGGTATATACCCAGCAGTGAAATTGCTGGGTCATATGGCAAATCTATAGCTAGTTTTTTTGAGAAACTTCCAAACCATCCTCCAGAATGGCTAGATCCTTGTGCATTCCCACCAGCATTGGATGAGTGTTTCCATCCTCCACAACCTCTCCAACACTTGTAGTCTTCTGATTTTATGGAAGCTGCCAGTCTTATGGGAGTAAGATGGTATCTCACTGTTGTTTTCATTTGCATTTACTTAATAGCTTGTGATTTTGAGCATTTTTTCATGTGCTTTTTAGCCATTTGTATATCTTCTTTGGAGAATATCTTCCCCATCTTTTAAATGTGTTTGTCTTTTTATTTTTGAGGTATAGTTCTTTATATATGCAGGATATAAATCTCCTATCAGATATATGGTTACCAATTATTTTCTCTCATTGTGTAGGTTATCTTTTCACTTTCTTGACAAACTCCTTTGAGGTGCAGAATACTTTAATTTTGAGGAAGTCACATTTATTTGTTCTTTTGCTGCTCCTCCTTTTGGTGTGAAGTTCGCGAAGCCATTTCCTATTACAAGGTCCTACAGATGCTTCCCTACAGTGCTTTCCAAGATCTTTATGGTGTTGGCTCTTATTTTAGGTCTTTGTTCCATTCTGAGTTGATTTTTGTATAAGGTGTGAGTTGGTAATCCTCTTTCATTCTTTTACATATGGATATCCTGTTCTCCCAGGCACCATTTGTTGAAGACGTCATTCTCTCCCATTTGAGAGTGTTTGGTGGCCTTGTTGAATAATATATGGCTGTATATACGAGGATCTATGTCAAAATTCTCAATTCAGTTCCATTGATCAGTGTATCTATCCTTGTGTCAATACCATACCATTTTCACTACTGTAGCTTTGTAGTATGGTTTGAAGTCAGGTAGTGTAACTCCTCCTATTTCATGTTTCTTTTTCAATATGTCTTTGGCTATTCATGGCCTCTTTCCTTTCCAAATAAATTTTATTTAGTTTCTTTAGTTCATTAAAAAATGCTGTGTTGATTTTTATTGGGATCGCATTGAATGTGTAGATCAGTTTTTGTAGGATAGACATCGTAATGATATTTAGTTTTCCTATCCATGAACAGGGAATATTCTTCCATTTATTTAGGTCTTCCTTGATTTCCTGGAACAGTGTTGTGTAGTTCTCTGTTTATATGTCTTTTACATCTTTAGTTAAATTTATTCCTAGGTATTTAGTTTTTTAATTTTTTATTGGTGTACAGAAATGCTACTGATTTTTGCACATTTGTCTTGTAACCAGCAATGTTACTGAGCTCATTTATAAGTTTTAGAAGTCTTGTGGTAGACATCTCAGGGTTTTTTGTTTGTTTGTTTGTTTGTTTTTTTGGTGTTAATTCTACTTTATTTTATTTTTTTTAATTTACATTATGAAAAATATGAGGTCCCATTCAACCCCACTGCCCCCGCCCCCCACTCTCCCCACAGCAACAATCTCTCCCATCATCATGACACATCCATTGCACCTGGTAAGTTCATCTCTGAACATCACTGCACCCCATAGTCAATGGTCCACATCATAGCCCAGACTCTCTCACGTTCCATCCAGTGGGCCCTGGGGGGATCTATAATGTCCCATAATTGTCCGTGAAGCACTATCCAGGACAACTCCACGTCCCGAAAATGCCTCCACATCTCATCTCTTCCTCCCGTTCCCCAAACCCAGCAGCCACCATGGCTACCGTTCCCACACCCATTCCACATTTTCTCTGTGGACATTGGATTGGTTGTGTCCATTGCACATCTATGTCAAGTGAGGGCTTAGATTCCATATGGGTACTGGATGCACTCCTCCCGCTTCCAGTTGTAGACACTCTAGGCTCCATGTTGTGGTGGTTGACCTTCTTCAACTCCATGTTAGCTGAGTGGAGTAAGTCCAATAAATCAAAGTGTAGGAGCTGAAGTCTGTTGAGGCTCTGGGCCTGGGTGTCATATTATCAGTCCAGAGATTCAAATCCCCTACATATATCTTAAACCCAGCACCGACTACAATTCCAATAAAGTAGCATGCAAGTCTTGTGAAAAGAGATCCCCTCTGAGTCCAATTCCATCACGCAGAAACACCAGGTCCAAAGAAGGGCTATCTGTCATGGCAGTGAACCCCTTCTGCCATGACCATAGAACCCGTGGGTCTCTTTATCCCTCAAAAGAACCAATACCTGGGGTTGTATCTACCTTATCTGTCTCTTAGACTCTGTTCAGTTGTACATAGGGGTATTCCTTCTGACAACCTCCAGACTCTTTTTTAGAGACCCACAGCCTTATAATCTCATTTCTCCTTTCCATTTCCCCCTTACATTAGGTCAAACAGCTTCCCGAAGTCATGTTGTTATATGTAGACAGGTATATTCTGCTGTTCCGCATTGAATCTTTAATTCAAGGTCATTTTATAGTTGCTTCTTCAGCTGGTATGTGGTAGTGATCCCTCGGTGCCAGGGAGGCTCATCCCCGGGTGTCATGTCCCACGCTGGGGGGAATGCATCGCATCTACATGCTGAGTTTGGCTGTGAGAGTGGCCACATTTGAGTAACATGAAGGCTGTCAGGAGGAAACTCCCAGGCACAGTGCTACTCTAGGCCTTGTTCTTATTGCAGGTGTATAGGCTCAAAAGTGTAACCATTAGTATCACGAGCCCACTGTTGGGCCCTCCTTCCTTCTTGTTCTTGCCGTTGCACCTGGAGGATTGCCGCTGCTCTCCCAGGGCCCACAACAGTGACCCCCCGGCCAGGAGCCCAGTACCCCCCCAGCTGTTGTTTTTGTTTCCACTATGAGTATATATAGACATTACCATATACCCTGAGCATATGCCCTGTATAACTCCCTGTCAACCATATATATCCTGTCAATAACATCCCATATCAGTATTCCTCCGCTGCCATTGTTGAACCACTCTGTGATCCAAAACTTCCCGTAAAGTGAATCCCAACATAATGTCAGCTTCAGAAGAGTCTTAGATCACTGAAATTCATATATACAATATACAGTATTTCCCCAGATCCACCATAAAACCTTTTCCCTTGCACAGCAGTAATCTTTTAACTTATTCATATCATATTTCCTGAAACTGATGTACAGATTCCAACACTATAGTTTTCAAACAAGGTGACATTTGTGCTTACTATGTGGTCCATATTTTAGGCTGTACAGTTTTCTAAATTTTTTAGTTATCCTATGTTTTGTCTTATGGTTTTCATTATTAGTCTGTCGTCCCCGATATGTTTTTGGTGTAATATTAGCTGTTTTATATTCATCCCTGTGTACTCTCACATAACTCCTCTTTTGCCCCCTTATTTACCTTTGTTCCATCCATTCCACATCCATTTTCCCCTCCCCTTAGGGCCCACAACGCCTGCCAATCTAATACCCTGGGAGCCGTCCTTTCTCACGAGAGATACAGTTCTCTCTATTCGATGGCATTAGTCTTCCCCAGGATATGGGTCCACCCCACCCAATAGTAGAACCCACCTTGGCAAAATGAGCCTTCAGCTATTCTGTCCGGAGTCTGTCACGCATCAGACCATACCCCCTGAGCGTCCTAACCAGGTAACCCTCCTACTTATACTTTGATACGTTTTACTCAACATTTAGTTCTCAACAAACTTCTGACACTCTCCCATATTCGTATGTTGCCCCTCCCTCCCATCTATTTCTTGGACAATATTACCCCTCTTCCCATCCCCAGCCCCCCTCAAACCCAGAAAACCGCACCCGAAGGTAACCCCTTGCCCCCATTTTGTCCCTTCTTTGTGCTCATACTTACCGCCAGCTCATCACAGATTCCACCCCTGCAGACATTAACTCACATCCTTCCTCCACCCCCCGATTTCCTGTAAGCCATTTTCCAGACTCTAGCTCTCTGAGGCAGTTAACTTATTTCATATCATTGAGGTCATATAGTATTTGTCCTTCAATGCCTGGGTTGCTTCACTCAACATAAGATTCTCAAGGTTCATCCATGTTATCATGTGCGATTGTAGTGTATCGGTTCTTACAGCTGAGTAGTATTCCATTGTGTGTATATACCACATTTTATTGATCCACTCGTCTGTTGATGGGCCTTTGGATTGATTCCAACTTTTGGCGATAGTGAACAATGCTGCTATGAACATTGGTGTACATATATCGGTTTGTGTCCTTGTTTTCAGTTCTGCTGGGTATATACCCAGCAGCGGTATTGCTGGGTCATATGGCAAATCTATGGATAATTTTTTGAGAAACCGCCAAACTGTCCTCCAGAATGGTTGGATCCTTCTGCATTCCCACCAGCAATGGATGAGTGTTCCCCTTTCTTCACATCCTCTCCAGCATTTGTATTCTACTGTTTTTTTCATAGCTGCCAATCTTATGGGAGTAAGATGGTATCTCATTGTAGTTTTGATTTGCATTTCCCTGATAGCTAGAGATTTGGAGCATTTTTTCATGTGCTTTTTAGCCATTTGTATTTCTTCTTTGGAGAAGTGTCTGTTTAAGTCTTTTTCCCATTTTTTAAATGGGTTGTTTATCTTTTTGTTTTCAAGATATATGAGTTCTTTATATATGCAAGTTATAAGTCTCTTATCAGATCTATGGTTGTCAAATATTGTCTCCCATTGTGTGTGTTCCCTTTTTACTTTCTTGACAAACTCCTTTGAGGTGCAGAAGGCTTCAATTCTGAGGTAGTCCCATTTATCTATTTGTTCTTTTGCTGCTCGTGCTTTTGGTGTGATATTCATGAAGCTATTACAAGGTCCTGTAGATGTTTCCCTACACTGCTTTCTAAGGTCTTTATGGTCTTGGCTCTTATATTTAGGTCTTTGATCCATCTTGAGTTGATCTTTGTATAAGGTGTGAGAGGTAATCCTTTTTCATTCTTCTACATATGGCTATCCAGTTCTCCAGGCACCATTTGTTGAATAGGCCATTCTCTCCCAGTTGAGAGGGTTTGGTGGCTTTATCGAATATTATATGGCTATATACATGAGGTTCTATATCTGAACTTTCAATTCGATTCCATTGGTCTGTCTGTCTCTCCTTATGCCAGTACCATGCTGTTTTCACTACTGTAGCTTTGTAGTATGTTTTGAAGTCAGGAAGTGTGATTCCTCCTATTTCGTTTTTCTTTTTCAATATATCTTTGGCTATTCGGGGCCTCTTTCTATTCCAAATAAATTTCATAGTTAGTTTTTCTAGTTCCTTAAAGAAGGCTGTGTTGATTTTTATTGGGGTGCATTGAATGTGTAGATCAGTTTTGGTAGGATAGACATCTTAATAATATTTAGTCTTTCTATCCATGAACGGAATATTCTTCCATTTATTTAGGTCTTCTTTGATTTCCTTGAACAATCTTGTATAGTTCTTGATGTATAAGTTTTTTACCTCTTTAGTTAAATTTATTCCTAAGTATTTGATTTTTTTATTTACTATTGTGAATGGTATTTGTTTCTTGATTTCCTCCTGATCTTGCTCATTATTGGTGTACAGAAATGCTACTGATTTTTGCGCATTGATCTTATAACCTGCGACTTTGCTAAACTCATTTATGAGTTCTAGGAGCTTTGTTGTAGATCTCTCAGGGTTTTCTATATATAGGATCATGTCATCTGCAAATAATGAAATTTTGACTTCTTCCCTTCCAATTTGAATGCCTTTTATATCTGGTTCTTGTCTCAGTGCTCGAGCAAGTACTTCCAAGACAATGTTAAATAGGAGCGGAGACAATGGGCATCCTTGTCTTGTTCCTGAGTTTAGAGGGAAGGATTTCAGGATTTCGCCATTGTAAACAATGTTGGCTTTAGGTTTTTCATATATACTCTTTATCATGTTCAAAAAGTTTCCTTGTATTCCGATCTTTTGGAGTGTTTTTATCAGGAAGAGGTGCTGTATTTTGTCAAATGCCTTTTCTGCATCTATAGATATAATCATGTGGTTTTTTTCTCTCAATCTGTTTATATGGTGTATTACATTGATTGATTTTCTTATGTTGAACCATCCTTGCATACCTGGAATAAATCCCACTTGGTCATGGTGTATAATTTGTTTAATGTGTTGTTGAATACGATTAGCAAGTATTTTGTTAAGTATTTTTGTGTCTAGGTTCATTAGAGAAATTGGTCTGTAATTTTCCTTTTTTGTGGTGTCTTTGTTTGGCTTTGGTACTAGGGTAATGTTGGCATCATAGAAAGAATTAGGCAGTGTTCCTTCTGTTTCAATTTTTGGAATAGTTTCAACAGGATTGGTGTTAGTTCTTTCCGGAATGTTTTGTAGAATTCACCTGTGAAGCCGTCTGGCCCTGGGCTCTTCTTAGTTGGGAGATTTTTAATGACTGATTCTATCTCTTTGCTTGTGATTGGTTTGTTAAGATCATCAATTTCTTCTTTCGTCAGTATGGGCTGCTTATGAGTTTCTAGGAATTTGTCCATTTCCTCTAAATTGTCATTTTTGTTGGAATATAGTTTTTCAAAGTATCCTCTTATGATAGTCTTTATTTCTGTGGGGTCAGTGGTGATATCACCTTTCTCATTTCTTATTTTGTGTATTTGCATCTTTTCTCTTTTTTTCTTTGTTAGTCTCGCTAAAGGTTTGTCAATTTTGTTGATCTTCTCAAAAAACCAGCTCTTGGTCTTATTTATCTTTTCAAGTGCTTTCTTATTTTCTATTTCATTTAGTTCTGCTCTTATCTTTGTTATTTCCTTCCTTCTTCTTCCTGTTGGGTTACTTTGTTGTTGTTTTTCTAATTCCGTCAAAAGTGCAGTTAGTTCTCCAATTTTTGCTCTTTCTTCTTTTTTGATATATGAATTTATGGCTATAAATTTCCCTCTCAGTACCGCTTTTGCTGCATCCCATAAATTTTGGTATGTTGTGTTATCATTATCATTTGTTTCAAGGTAGTCATTGATTTCTTTTGAGATTTCCTCTTTGACCCACTGTTTTTCTAAGAGTGTGCTGTTTAATTTCCAAATTGTCGTGTGGAGTCTGGGTCTCTGTCCCTTGCAAATTTCCAGCTTCACTCCACTGTGGTCAGAGATATTGTTTTGTATGATTTTGATCTTTCTGAATTCATTAAGCCTTTCTTTGTGGCCTAGCATATGGTCAATCTTGGAGAATGTTCCATGTGCGCTTGAGAAAAATGTATATCCTGCTGTGTTTGGGTGTAATGATCTATATATGTCTATTAGATCCAGCTCTTCTATTATACTGTTCAAATGTTTTGTTTCTTTAGTGATTCTCTTTTGAGATGTTCTGTCCAGAGTTGATAGTGGTGTACTAAAATCCCCCACTATAATTGTAGATGCATCTATTCTTTCACTTAGTTTTTCCAGCGTTTGCCTCACATATTTAGAGGCGCCCTTGTTAGGAGCATAAATATTTATGATTGTTCGATCTTCTTGACAGATTGTCCCTTTCACTAAAATATAGTATCCTTCTTTGTCTCTCACAATTGTTTCACATTTAAAGTCTATTTTGTCTGATATTAATATAGCTACTCCTGCCTTTTTTTGGTTGTTGTTTGCTTGTATGATTGTTTTCCAGCCATTCACTTTCAACCTCCATGAGTCTCTGGGTCTAAGATGTGTCTCTTGTAGGCAGCATATAGATGGGTCATATTTCCTTATCCAGTGTCCCAGTCTGAATCTTTTGATAGGTGAGTTTAGTCCGTTGACATTCAGTGTTATTACGTTTAGAGAGTTATTTATGGTAGCCATATTTTGGTTGGATTTGTGTTTGTTATATTTTGTTAGTATTATTTTATTTTCCCCTTCTACTTTTGTCTTTTTTGTTGCTCTTACACTCTCCTCCATCTCTGACTGTCCTGTTTTTTCCTTTCTTCCTGCAGAACTCCCTTAAGAATTTCTTGAAGGGGAGGTTTCTTGTTGATATACTCTTTCAGTTTCTGTTTATCTGTGAATATTTTGAACTCTCCATCATTTTTGAATGCTAGTTTAGCTGGATAGAGTATTCTTGGTTGGAAATTTTTTTCCTTTAGTACCTTGACTATATCATACCACTGCCTTCTTGCCTCCATCGTTTCAGATGAGAAATCAGCACTTAATCTTATGGAGTTTCCCTTGTATGTGATGGTTTTCTTTTCTCTTGCTGCTTTTAGAATTTTCTCTTTGTCTTGAACATTGGATAATTTGACGAATATATGTCTTGGGGTGGGCCTGTTTGGGTTTATGACCAGTGGAGTGCGCTGTGCTTCTTGGATATGTACATCTGTCTCTTTCAGTAGATTTGGGAAGTTTTCATTCATTATTTCCTGCAACACTCCTTCTGACCCCTTTCCCTTCTCTTCTCCTTCTGGAATGCCTATAATACGTATGTTTGAGCATTTTGCATTATCATTCCGTTCCCTAAGTCCTATCTGGACTTTTTCTACCTTTTTATTGACCACTTCTACTATCTGTTTGATTTCCAAAGCACTGTCTTCCACATCACTAATTCTCTGCTCTGCCTCTTCTAGTCTGCTGATATTTGCTGCAAGTGTATTTTTGATTTCTTGAATTGTGGTGTTCATTTCCATCATATCTGTTATCTTTTTGCACATGTCTGCAATTTCCCCTCCAAGTGTTGTCTTCATGCTGTTAACCTCTTTCATTACTTCATCAAATTTGTCGGTGATAAATGTTCTGAGATCTTTCATTGCTTGTGCGAAGTCCTGCCCCCCTTCCTTATTGGATTCAGCCATGTTTTCCTGATTACTGGTTTGGTTTGTAGATTTTTGTTGCTGTCTTGTCAACATTTTTTCTTGATGGGTTTAATCAGTTCCTTAGCTTCTTTGTCTAGTCTTGGAGATTAATTAGCTGTTGTTTTTGCGTAAGTGTTATATCTTCTCTTTGTCACTTTGTTCTTCTTATTCCAATTTCTTATTGCTAGTTAAGCTCACTTTAAAGGAAAGTATTAGTGCTGGGGAAAGGCAATTGTGTAAGGGAGCAAAAAGTGTGAAGTAGTATTGGTGATATATGTTAACAAAGCAACAATATGAGTTCTGGGAGGATGGAGGTTAGGTCATGTAAATTGTGTAGAGTTATAGTAGTAGGAAAGTACCTATAATGAGGTAGACAACTGAATATGGGAGGAATGTGGTACGTACTAAGAGGCTATTGTTTTCGTGAGAGAGGGAAAGAGAAAAGAAAGGTAATAGTTTCAGGGACGAATACCAGATGGAAAACTAAACAAAGGTATTAGAAATTAAGAGTTAGACACTTTGTGGATCAAAGAAAGGGAGATGGAATATAGGAGAGATAGCAGATGGTGGAGGATATCAAGTTGTAGGGGAAAGGGGATAGTGTAGATAGGTTAAATCTATTCACAGAGAAAGGAGGCAGTGGAGGGTGAGGAAACCCAGCAAATGTGAGGTATTTCCTGTAGGACCTATTGTACTGTTAAGATAAAATAGTATAAGAAGAATAATGGGGACAGGAAAGAGAGGATTAAAAAACAACAACAACAACAACAAAAATAAAATAAAATAAAATAAAATAAAAACAAAAAAAAAAACAAAAAACAAAGAACAGAAACCCTGCCGCCAGGCTCGGCTGGGCTCGGCTGGGCTCGGCTGGGCTCCGGTCCCCCACCCGTCGCAGCTCGGCTGGGCTCGGCTGGGCTCGGCTTTCCCGCCCGCCGCCCGCCGCGGCGCAGCGCTTCTTGGTTCTCCCGCCCGGCGCGGCGCGGCTGGGCTCGGCCAAGCTCGTCTGGGCTCGGCTCCCTCACCTGCCACGGCTCGGCTGGGCTCGGCTGGGCCCGGCTGGGCTCGGCTTCCCTGCCCGCCACCTGCCGCGGCGCAGCGCGACTCGGCTCTCTCGCTCGCCGCCCTCCGCGGCGCGGCTGGGCTCGACTGAGCTCAGCTGGGCTCGGCCCCCTCGCCCTCCGTGGCTCAGCTGGGCCCAGCTGGGCTCGGCTTCCCCGCCCGCCGCCCGCCGCGGCGCGGCTAGGCTCGGCTGGGCTCGGCTCCCTTGCCCGCCGCCTGCCGGGGCACAGCACGGCTCAGCTCTCCTGTCCGCCGCAGCTTGGCTGGGCTTGGCTCCCTCGCCCGCCACCCGCCGCGGCACAGCTCGGCTTGGCTCTCCTGCCCGCCGCCCACCGTGGCGTGGCTCGGATCCCCCACCCGCTGCCCACCGTGGCCCAGCTAGGCTACCCTGGCCGCCGCCCACCGGGGCTCGGCGCAGTGCTAGCTGCCTCAGCTCTGCCTACCCAAGGAGGGAATCCTCCACACGTAGCTGGGATCTCCATGTATATTTCACAGACGGATCCTCTCTGTTACCTTCCCTCCAAATCGATGTCCAAACACCTTGGGACCAGGAAAAATCCCGAAACAGCCCGGTCCCAAAGAGTCTCTGACGCCTCCCAGCCGATTCTCTCCAGGAGCTAGTAACTGGGAAGTTCACTCAGCCGCCATCTTGCCTCCTCTCTCTCTCAGGGTTTTCTATGTATAGGATCATATCATCTGCAAATAGCGAAACTTTGACTACTTTCCAATTTGGATGCATTTTATGTCTAGTTCTTGCCTCAGTGCTTGAGCAATTATTTCTTGTCTTGTTCCTGATCTTAGAGGGAAAGATTTTAACATTTCGTCATTGTAAATGATTTTAGCTGTGGGTTTTTCATATATACTCTTTATCATGTTCCAAAAGTTTCCTTCTATTCTGATCTTTGCAGTGAGTTTATCAAGAAACTGCGCTGTATTTTGTCAAATGCATTTTCTGCATCTATAGATATGAACATGTGATTTTTTTTCCTTCAATCTGTTTATATGGTGTATTGCATTAATTGATTTTCTTACATTGAACCATCTTTACATACCAGGAATGAATCCCACTTGGTCATGGTGTATAATTCATTTAATGTGTTGGTGAATATGATTAACAAGTATTTTGTTGAGGATTTTCATGTCTAGGTTCATTAGAGAGATTGGTCTGTAATTTTCTTTTCTTGTGGTGTCTTTCTTTGGCTTTGGTAGTAGAGTAATTCTGGCATCATAGAATGAGTTACACAATGTTCTTTCTGTTTCAATTTTTTGGAAGAGTTTAAGCAAGATTGGTGTTAGTTCTTTCCAGAATATTTCATAGAATTCACCTGTGAAGCAATCTGGCACAGGGCTCTTCTTAGTTGGGAGGTTTTTTATGACTGATTCTATCTCTTTCCTTGTGATTGGTTTGTTGAGATCATCAATTTCTTCTTTTGTCAATGTAGACTGCTTATATGTTTCTAGGAATTTGTCCATTTCCTCTAAATTGTCCTTCTTGTTGGAATTTTAATTTTTCAAAGTCTCCTCTTTTGATAGACTTTATTTCTGTGGGGTCAGTGGTGATATCTCCTTTTTCATTTCTTATTTTGTGTATTTGCATCTTCTTTCTTTTTTCTTTCATATTCTAGCCAAGTGTTTGTCAATTCTTTGATCTTCTCAAAGAACCAGACCTTGGTTTTATTTTTTCAAGTGCTTTCTTATTTCCTATTTCATTTAGTTCTGCTCTGATCTTTGTTCTTTCTTTTTTTCTTCTTCCTGTGGGGTTACTTTGTTTTGTTTTGTTTTTACTAATCCCTCCAAATGTGCAGTTAGGTCTTCAATTTTAGCTCTTTCTTCTTTTCTCATGTATCAATTTATGGCTATAAATTTCCCTCTCAGTATTGCTTTTGCTGCATCCCATATGTTTGGATATATTGTGTTATCATTTTCATTAGTTTCAAGGTAGTTATTGATTTCTTTTGGGATTTCCTCCTTGACCCACTATTTTTCTAAGAGTGTGTTTTTTAACTTCAATATATTGTTGCCAAATCTTGGTCTCTGACCCTTGTAGATTTCCAAATTCATTCCACTGTGGTCAGAGAAATTATTTTGTATGATTTCAATCTTTCTGAATTCATTGAGACTTCTGTGGCCTAGCATGTGGTCTATCTTGGTGAGTGACCCATGTGCACTTGAGAAGAATGTGTATCCTGCTGTATTTGGGTGTAATGTTCTGTATATGTCTATTAAGTCCTGTTTCATTAATACACTGTTCAAAGTATTTGTTTCTTTATTGATTCTCTTTTTAGATGTTCTCTCCAAAGTTGATAGTGGCATTTTAAAGTCCCCCGCTATAATTCTTGAGCCATCTATTCCTTCACTTAATTTTTCCAGTGTTTGCCTCACTTATTTGGAGGAACCCTTGTTAGGAGCATCAATGTTCATAATTATTCTTTCTTCTTGAAGGATAATCCCTTTCACTAATATGTAGTGTCCATCTTTGTCTCTCACAATTATTTTGCATTTAAATTCTACTTTCTCTTATATTAACATATCTACTCATGCCTTTCCTTGGTTTTTATTTTCCCCAAGATTGTTTTCCAGCCATTCACTTTCAACCTCCAGGAATCCCTGGATCTATGATGTGTTTCCTGTAGACAGCATACAGATGGGTCATATTTCCATATTCAATCTTCCAGTCTGAGTCTCTTGACAGGGGAGTTTAATCCATTGGCATTCAGGGTTATTACTTCCAAGGAATTACTTATATTAGTCATATTTTCTTTGGATTTTTTTTGTCATAATTTTTCAATTTTTTTCTCTTTTTATCTTTTTAGTTGCTCTTACGTTCTCCTTCAATTCTGTTTCTGTTTTTTTTTCTTTTTTTCTTTCTTCCTGCAGAACTACCTTTAGTATTTCTTGAAGGGCAGGATTCTTTTTGGCATATTCTCTTAGTTTCTGTTTATCTATAAATATTTTGAACTCTCCATCATTTTTGAATGTTTACTTATCTGGATAGAGTATTCTTGGTTGGAAATTTATTTTCTTTTAGTACCTTGGATATGTCATACCACTGTCTTTTTGCATCCATGGTTTCAAATGAGAAATCAGCACTTAATTTTATGGAGCCTCCTTTATATGTGATGGTTCTCTTTTCTCTTGTTGCTTTTAGTATTTTTTCTTTGTCTTGAGCATTGGATAATTTGACAAGTATGTGTCTTGTGATAGGCCTGTTGGGATTTATGCTGTTTGGGGTGTGTTGGGCCTCCTGGACATGTACATCCATCTCCCTCAATATGTTTCAGAAGTTTTCAGCCATTATTTCCTCCAACACCCCTTCTGTCCCCTTTCTTTTCTCTTCTCCTTCTGGGATGCCTATAATGTATATGTTTGCACATTTACCATTGTCATGCAGGTCCCTAAGTCCCTGCTGGATTTTTTAAAATCTTTTTATCCATCAGTTCTACTATCTGATTTCAGATGCACTGTCTTCCACATCACTAATTCTTTCCTCTGCCTCTTCACATCCGCTGTTATTTTCTGAGAGTGTATTTTTGATTTCTTGAGTTGTGCTATTTGTCACCATCATATTTATTATCTTTTTGTGTATGATTGCAATTTCTTCTGTATTCTCTCCAAGTGTTTTCTTCATATTTTTTTATCTCTTCCTTCACTTCATCAAATTGGACCCTAATGTATGTTTTGAGAGCTTTAATTACTTGTTCTATGTTCTGCTCCTCTTCCTGGTTTTTAGTTTGTTCATTGGATTGTGGCATGTTTTCCTGATTATTAGTTTGGTTTGCAGTTTTTTGTTCTTGTCTGGTCATCATTTTATCTTGAACAAGTTTAATCAGTTGCTTAGCTTCTTTGTCTAGTTTGGGGTTTAATTAGTTGTTTTCGCATGTGTGTTAAGTTTTCTCTTTGTCACTTTGTTCTTCTTATTCTATTTCCTTGTTGTTGGCTAAGTTCACTTGAAGGAAAATATTAAGGCCAGAGAAAATAAATGGAGTAAGAAAAGACAATGAATAATAGTAGTATTGGTAGTAAATATTAACAAGGTAACCATATAGGAGAATGTATATTAGACTCATGTAAGCTGTGTAGTGTTGTAACAGTAAGAAAAGTAGAGTATCTATGATGAGACAGTAAACTGAATATGAGGGGGAATGTAGTGTGAATTAAAAGGCCAGTGTGTTCAAGAGAGCAGGAAAGAGAAAAGAAAGGATAATAATATAAAGAGTGAATATAAGACAGAAAACAGATCAAAGGTATTAGACAAAGAGATGTACAATATAAGAGAAATGATAAATGATGGAGGATAGATGATACAGAGGAAAGGGAATAGTATTGGTGGCCAAAATCAATGCACAGAAAAAAGAGGAAATGGAGGATGAGGTAATATAGCAAATGTGAAGTGCTCCCTGCAGCACCTAATATACAAAAATTAATAAAGATGAGAAAGAAAGAAAAGGACCAAAGGGGGGGGGGGAGCAAGTAAGAAAAAAGGAAAGAAAAGAAAGAAAAAAGGACCTTGGGGGTATAAAGGGAAAGGAAAAACAAGAAGATAAAACAGCAAAATACCAAAGTTTCAAGCAAGGAATTGTCTTTGCAGTTAAATAAAACACTTAGAGATCTGATGTTCCCCCTTTCTCCCTTCCTTACTTCCCTCTCTCCAAGGGCAGCAGGAAAGCTGCCTGAGTGGTCTGGTAGGAGATTCAAGTGGGTTCTTGTTGGACCAGCTCAGCACAGGAAGCAATGGCTCTTAATTTCCAGAGAGAGAGCACTCACACCTCACCAGGAACCCCAAGTATGCTATTGGAATCTTGGAAAGTCCCTCTCCCTTCGTTGTGTTCCAGGAGGGCTAGTTGATTTTCTGACTCCACCTTCTCTCAGATCAAGTTTCCTATCCCTGGATGTTTAGGTAAATTGGGCTTTCTCAGCAGATTCGCCACTCCTTTATTCCGAGGCTCTCCCCAAGCCAGCCAGTATGTTCCTCCAACCACAGGAAAAGGGGGGGGCACCAGAAAATTGAACCCACACTTATTTGTTCCCTCTGCACCTCCCACCAAATCCCTCCCACTCACAGAGTTAGTCCAAAACTGGAGGGCTAGGGTAACCCTGGACCTCTGGGAGCACTGGATTCTGGAAAGGGAAGTCTGGGTATTGCAGACTCAGGGTATGTAGGTCTGTGGAACATGGGCTATGGGGTTTAAGGTACATGGACCTGGGGACCACATATACAGGGATCATGGGGCTTGGGGACATTGCCACACAACTGACAGTTTTCAGGGAAAACTGCAACTACCAGCCCTAGGGAGAAGGGTCTCACCTCCCCACAACTTCCAACCTTTGTGCTAGTAATCTTTTATCTTTTAGGTACATTCACTAACTACTTAGAAAATCAATTAAGTTAAGTAAGACTTTTAACATGTTCAATAACCCTCTTCATATGATCTAGAAAAGAGATATTACTATATTCATCAGGAATATAGATACAACGCTTAATACTAATCAGTGCACTAATCAATGTACAAGTTCCTCTTTTAGCTGCAGTTAATAGATCTAAGTTCCAGGTTTGTAATACCATATGTGGTGTCTCTCCATGAGAGCAGGCCATAATGCCAATAGTGTCTGTTTAGTTTCTACACACATTCTCTGGCAATTATTGCTTCACTTGGTATATTCTTCACACAGCCAGCATGCTGCAACACCATTAGCCCTACAGAGAGGCTCCAGTATTTCACTGGCCTGGTGCATAGCGCCCTTTGGCACTATGGAACAGAGTCAGTCTGGAGGCAATAGCCCTTGTAAATTTGGTCATACCAAGCCACGACTGGCTGTCACAGGAGTCAAAACTTCAGCATACTTTCCATCTACTTCAGGAGCATAGCCAGAGAGGTAGTAGATACCTTTACTGTTTTACAGGTCAGTGACCAACCTAGCCAAAAACTCAATGGAGAGGTACCAGTCTGAGCATTTGGGACTAGCTTGAATGAACAAGAGAGTTTAACAATATTGAAATCTATCTTTCAATTTTTTATACATTCTAAATACTCCCAATACAGTTTATACCATATTAAATTGACTTAAATTTTAGTAGTTTACTTCTTACCTTTGCACATTTACCATAAATACATTAATTAACAGGTATTTTATTTTAGCAGTACAGGAAAAAGTACTTTCTCCATTATTTTATGAAAATCTAAGATTGTTTTCTCCCATCACCATTTTAATATGAAGATTGAGAGGGTCCCTGACAGGTTTCCCTATTATGATCTTTATTACCAACATCAATTTAGTTTCTATTTAATAATGTCTTCCTGTAATTAGCCATTTAAATACTTATATTTAGACAATACTTTTACAAACTTCTTATAATTAACTATGTTAATTGTGTCGTATACTTCTTTTATTTCTGAAAGAGAATTACTGGTTAATAGAATAGAATAGGGTTACAGCCACAGGTTTCTATTTTTTTGTGGGGCCATATTCTTTACCAGGAGACAAGAACAGATCTTCAGGCTATGCACATAGCCTTGGGGAAGCACTGATAAACCCATTGTTGGCTTTCTCACAGGAAGGTGAAGACAGGCAGACTTGACTTGTGTAAGAAGATACTAAAGAAAGTATTAGCAAGATCTAAAACAAAGTGATACTGACATAACTGGGTACTAATTTCTTGAAATAAACCAGTAATATTTGGAACTGCTACATACAGCAGTTACATTACTTTATGATAATCTACTAATGCATGCCACCTCTGGCAGCCCCTAATGGCACTCTCTTTATGTAGCCATAGAGCAGCTTGTTAGCAGAGGTGGGGCAAATCAGATGAATACAAGCTAAAGGATCCACCTCAATTACCAGGCAAAGAGATTGTTTCTGGGACATATAACATATTTAAAAATAATTACAAGCATGATCAACATTATACTGTTATTTAATATTATGCAGAAAGTGTTAAATTTCTAGGAATTTTATACAATCTTTAAGTATTTATATGAACATTTTACTCATACAACTTTGATTAACAGAAGGTTAATTTTATCTTTTTAAACACTTTCATTCAACTTATATTGCTCATTTAATATTTGGTCATTTGAATAGAGCTCTTTTAAGAATTTTCATTTGTTAATTTTATATTACCATCCAGAGGTATGAAAATATGCACTGAACAAACAAACACAACAGGAGTTAAGACACACAAACAGAAATATAAAGCTAACTAATTTGACTCATTCTTGCTCCATTGGTATGACTGTCTCCAAGCTCTCCATGATTTCACATCTCTGATTTTTAAAGTCCCCTCTGGACTCTGTGTTGCCTGTAGCATTCAAGATCATTCTTGGAAATACTTGTATTAGTAACCAGTAACTGGTTAGGAATACTTGAGCACTATAAATGCAGCAAAGCACCAATTTAGCAGTAAAGTACTAATTTGGCAGTTTAAACAAACAGACATTTAACACATATATTCTGGGTTACTCTTCAGGAGTACATTTACTCTCAAAGTTCAGGAGTGTGGGGAGATGGAATGCCCACTTCCCCCTCCCAGTAGTTATTTGTATAAAGGTGGCAAGATGTCTAACTTATATTTGCACAAGAAGACTATAGTCAAGTTATTAACTGTACCTGTTCTCATTGTACCCATTACCTATGCCACAAAAATGTGCTATTCCCTGCTTGTGCACATACACTGCTCTGATATAATCTCTATATAAACCTGTTACCCATGAGGGGCTGTGTGGAGCTACCCCTGGCCAGCTGTCACTGGTTTACATGAGTAATCATGAACAATAAAGGCATAACCAATGCTGTGCTTCTGTGTGGTTTCTCTGGAATTTCTACTTATTTGACCATCATTTCTTGGACTGATATCCTGCAATACCAGGAGTAAGCTACTGACCCAAAACTGAAAGCTCATTTTATCATCTTGATTAAAAATCTGTTGAAAATCATATGTGACTTAAAATATTGTCAAAATACTATCCCATTAAACACTCTCACAGTTTACACAAGTATCAGCGTTTTGTTTTGTAATATATTTTCTAATTGCAGGCTTATAAAATCTTCCAGCATTTTTCAGTATTTTTCAAACTTTCATAGTATTGTCCAGTTCAAAGGTTACTAAACTTTAGCAGCACTAATTTTATCAATGTGGTTATCCAGGCCCTTTTAGAATTAACATGGAAATGAAACAGCGAACATTAATGTTGCTAAGTTTTTTTTTACTTCTCCAGCATCTAAACTAATTTTATCAGCTCTCACCACAGTTTTTAAGTGGTCAGAGGTTTGTAGAGGTGCTGCCAGAATGTTGTCCTTACCTCAGTTAACTCTTTAGCAGAATGTCTTCTTACGAGCATGGTTTCACTAGCAAGTGCCCTATTTAGCACTTCTGTTTGTGCAAGTTGTTTTATCTGTGATTTAGCCTTCCTCTTCTTATTTGCAGACTGCATGATCTTTGACTTAGAAAACCCAAACAGTCTACAGTAATTAATAGAAATAATAGGTAGAGCAGCATAATGACTAACGATAAGATTAATATACAAAAATCAATTACATGCATACATGCCAGAAGCAAACAAACATATAAATGAAACAGAAAATTGTTGAGTACCTAGGATTTTTCTAGAATTTTCTGTGTAGTAGTCTACTGCTAAAGTATTTGTCAAAGTGGCTTTGTAATTTTACATACTCATCAGCAGTGAATGAGAATATCAGATGATTTAAATCCTTACTAGCATATGCAATCATTAGGCTTTTTAAATGTATATATTCTAATATGTGCATAATGACATCAAATTGAGATTTTAGTTTATATTTTCTTAATTACTTATGATGCTATTCATCTTTTTTATGTTCTTATATGTCATCTGTATATATTTGGTGAAGTGCCTGTTCAAAATTTTTGCTTATTTCTCTCGGCTTCTGGCTTTTTCTTTTTGATAACTACCTTAGTTTGTTTCAAAGAAGTTTTTAATTTGGAAAACATCTAATTTATTTCACTTTTAGATTATGATTTTGGAGTCATAACTAAGAAATCATTGTCTTATCCAATATCAGATTTTCTATTATCTATTCTTCTAGAAGTTTTATATTTTATCAGGTTTTTACATTCAGATCTATAATCCATTTTCTTGTAATTTTTGTATGCAGTGTAACATGATTCATTATTTTGCTAATGTCCTTCATCAACTGTTATTCCTTTATTCAAGGAATCTAAGGTAATTTTTAACACATGAATATCCAATCATTAAAGCAACATTTGTTTAAAAGCTTATCATTTCTATATTGAATTGACTTTGCAACTTTACTGAAAAACAATTGATCATATATGTATATCAATATCAATTCAATTTTGAGTTTTCTCTTATAGTGATATGAGCTATGGGTGGGGGGCTGTGCATCTCTTTGTAAATAACCTGGGCTGTGTGTGTCAGACAATGAAAGGCTGCAGCTTCACCCTTCATAACCATGCCAACCACTCTAGTCCCAGGAAGCCAATTAAATATGTAGGCTCTATAGACTTTGAATATTCAGGGAGGATGTAAACTAAATATGTTAATTCAAGCCTACCTGGAATGTGGGACATTTGTGTTAAGCTTATTGAGAACTCAAACAAAGGACCATTTGGCTCTTCCTCTGTATAAAAAACCTGAAAATCTTATTTGGGGCTTGGGTTTTCAGACAGAGAAGCTCCCGAGCCCAGCCAATTGTAAATAAATTCTTTTTTTCCTTCCTTACTGAGTCCTGACCTTCCTTACACAATTTTTGAACCTCTTGACTTCCACAACATCTGGGGGCTTGTCTGGGATTGCAACAAAAGGCCAGAGATGGGAGCACTTTGGTACCCCTACCAATGTCTCCAAGGAAGCTGGAAGCACTCAGGTGGGCCCCAAATCTGGGCACCCCTGGACTCTCTTCTGTCCAGAAAGAGGATGTGGGCTCTGCTGGAATCCTCCCAGCAAGAATCAGATGCAACAGAAGGTCTGAAAAGATTCTGGGAATGAAAAATCTCCACACACCAGGTAAGAACCTCTCAGGGGGACACAGTTTCAGGAAAACCTAACTTTAAATGTTAGAAGATTGCCCAATCAACTCCCAAGAGGACCCCAGCACCTCCAGAAATTCAGGGGGAAGCCATCTTTTCCAGGTCTGAAAGGAAAGAGGGGAAAACCTGATGTTTAAATTTAGCTAACTGCATGTTAACATCTGATTCTGGTCCTGCCTTCACTATGATAGTAAAGATTTGATCACAGTGGAGAAAATCATTGATGGATTTAAGTCTTAATGCATCCTGAAAATTGGTCTGGATTTGGAAAATCTTGGTTACAGGTAAATGGATTTGCTTTTGTAGTGAGGCTTGATCTGAGTGTAAGGTTAAACTGAAAAAAAAGTTTAGCCAGAAATAAATCTTTGTTTTGGTGCTGGATTGCAAATAAGCTTTCTTTATAAACAGCAAGGGTAAGCAGAAAATCTGGTTCAGAGGTTTGGTGTTAAAAGTTCCCTCTTCTTAGGGTTGCTATGGTTGCTCAGGGCAGACATGCAGGAGGAATAAAAGTTGTGGGTCAGATTGATGGGCCTTGTGCCTCTTTCTGTGTCTGTTCAGTGCCAAAGAATGCTTCCATGCCTCTGGATGATGATGTTCAATTGTGTAATTATGAAAATAGTGAACTTTGGTTAAGCTGGAGCCCTCCCTTGCCATTGGCAAAGGAGTGAAATTATTGTAGTTTATAAAGCAAAACTATGGAGTCTGAATGTGTGCACACTCTGCTCTCTTGCCTCTGGGTCTGACCCATTTGTTGGCGCTCAGGGGTCATCTGTGTCTGTGCTATGCACCCAAGTTTATTGGAGCTGGCCTCAGTCAGGATGGCTGGTGGAACAGTGGTTTGAATCTTGGCCATGTCAGGGCCATCCCAGGAAGGCATTGAGCCTGGGGGCCTTTTTCAAGCCATTTTAGCAGCCTGGAACTTGCTGCCATTACCTTCTCCCTCCTCCTCCCTTAGGGGGATGCATGACAGGGGCAGAGAGCTGGGAGCTTACCCCTCTAAGCAAGTCTGTGCCTTCATAAATCCATTCCTATCTGATTGCACCCAGCTGCCTGGGAGGGAGGAGGTGGAGGGGTGCTGAGCAAAGCCAGGATGAATGCAACGAAGATTCCTTCCCCAGGGCAGTACAGCCTAAATACATTTCTATTTGCATAATTAACTTCTGTCCAGGTTCTGCCTTTCTGAATTTCTCTTTTATGTCTGTGCTAAAAGCTTTAAAATGTTTTAAAAACTGTAAAACTGGTAAAGTGCTTTTGTCTAGAGAAAATAAAACAATTCAGTTTGGCAAGTCATGCTAAATTTAATCAGCCTATCTCCCAATGCCTGGAAATGCTAAAGGTAAAAAAATTCTTCTGTTATAATCTGTGTGTAACTTTGTGTTCAACTTTAAAAGATTTCAACCTTGTCAGTTTGTCTGAGCCTAGAAAATAAAATTTAAAGTTCACCTGTTGAATAATGGTAAAAGAGTAACCTAGAAATGAACCTTTAAATGCCAATACTGTCTTGCTGGTAAATTTAATGCATAACTCATGAATAAAATTTATTCAGTTACTAGAAAAGCAAAAAACTTCACAAAGCTGTTACTAATAAAATTCTTATGGTTTAGTTAATAAAGGTACCCAATTCACCTTGAGGTAAAAACTTACTAGAAACTGTAACTAAGAATTGAAATCATTATATAAATTTATAACTGGAACTATTACAGAGGAGTAAATATAGCCTAAATTTCAGCTATTGTAATAATAATATTAAATTAATTTACCTCTGTTTATGGCTACTTCAAGTTTATCTAGTGCTTATATAATAATAATTATTGTTACTTAAACTTATAGTTATTTTATAACTAATTTAACTCTTAAACTTCAACTATTGTGATGATAGTTATCAACTGCATTTGCCTTTGCTTACAGTTCCTGTGGGTCTAGCCCACTCCTTAACAATTCAACTTAATAATCGGACTTTAGAAAAGTTATAGTTACATTTTAAAACAGAAAGCTTTATACATATCATTTTGTGCCATTCTAAATATTTTTGATCTTCTCATTTTCTCTTTACCCTTTTAAAGGAAAAGTGTCATTGTCCTTGACCTTTCCCAATAATATAAATTAATTTTAATTGACCATTTCCACCAGGAATCAGAAATAACTGTTGCCATGTTTTCCAAGAGTAATTATCTTCTCAGTGTACCAGACCTTTCCTTTGCCCAAAAAGACCTTACTAAGCAGCCCCCATTGTTCAGGCTGTTTCAGAAAAAGTGAGTCAGACCTACCTGGTTTCTTTTCAGTCTAAGCAGAAGCCCCAAATGCTTGCCAGGTTCCCTCCTAACAACAGTGTAACCAGGAAAACCAGTGAGAAGACTGTACTCTGATTTAGCCAGTAAAGAAAAAGGTTTTAAATAGCTAAGTGGTATTTCTGTATCAAACTATTTATGTCTGCCTATTTGCTCAAATTGTTAAAGTTAAATATGCAGTTATATAAGTAATAAATATTCCTAAAACCCAAATTAAACCAAGCAGCATATTTAAAAAATCATATAACTAAATATAAAGACTATTGAAAAAGGTATAAAAACCCTTATTAAATTATAATAAATAATTGCTTTATATTCCAAGGCCTAAAAGTCAGTATGCTTTTAAAATTATCCACAGTCTTAAAATGATTAAAAACAAAAGATTTTAAGCCCCTGGAAAGAAAAAACAACATTCTTTGTTTAGACAATAACAATTTCAACTTGTTCAGCTTACGTATTATCTCTTTGGTTTATGGGATACTGTTGTAGAATTTGAGAGAGGCTCAATTATTTGTGTATAGAGAGGCCAGGACTCAGGAATGATTTTGAGAAGGAAAAATGATTTATTGACGGCCGGCTGGACTTGGGAGCTTTCAGTTTGAATCCCGAGCCCTGAACAAGATTTTCAAATGTCTTTTATATGGCCAGGAAAGGCCAAATGGTTGCTTTGTTTCAGTTCTCAATAGGCTTCAATTAGCATATATATCTTCCACATCTTAGGTAAGCTTTTAACATGGACTCCAGACATTCTAGATAAGCCTTTAGCATATTTGGTTTGCATTTCCCCTGAATACTTAAAGTTTATAGACCTTGCATTGTTAAACTGTTTCCTGCTCCCCAAGGGCAGGACTGCAGCCTTTCATCATCCCACACCCACAAGTCACAGATAGTTTAGATTATCTCTGAAGAGACAAAGAGCCTGCTACCCATAGCCCACATCAATACCAGGTTAATAAATTAACATTATATGTATTGAATCTTTAAAATAATAAAGGCTATAATTTCATGTTTAATAACATTAAATTAAACATAGGGTTGCTCTCTCTTAAATGCATAAAGTAAATTCCATTGGTTACTAATTGTAATCTAAGGTAAATTTGCCAGTCTGTAATTGTGATCAATTGTAAAGAGTTTGTAAAAGCATCTTCCAAACTGAAGCACTTAAATGGCTCTAGTTCTAAAGAATCATTATTAACTAGAAATATGGATTAACATGAATAGCAAGAAGTAACTTCATAGTAATAAAACCTGTCTAAAAGTCATCTCAATGTACATATTCAAGTAGTAGTAATAAACATTACCTTGATTCCATTGGGAATCTTCTGTTTTCATTTAAACAGTGAAAAATAGTTTTACCTCTACTGCTAAAGTGAAACCCTTGCTAATTAACATCCTCATGATAAAAGTGTAAAAATAAAAAGCAAAATACTAAAAAATTAATTTCATTTAATATGTAACACATTGCATTGAAAATGTTTAAAAGGTATATAAAAATTAAGAAATAAACTTCAGCATTGTCAAACTCTCTTTTGTATTCAAAACAGGCCTTGAATACGTTGCAGACTGCCTCTCTATATGAATTGTTGTCTAGTTTGGTCACTGACCTTTAAAACAATAAAAAATACCTACTACATCTCTGGTCATCCTCCTGAAGTGGATGGAAACTACTTGGCAGTTTTGAACTCCTGCAGCAGCCAACAGTGGCTAAGTACAGCCAAATGTACAATGAATGCCATCTTCAGACTGGCACTGTTTCATAGTACCAAAGAGTGCTATGGACCAGGCTGGTAAAATCTACTCCCTAGTTTCTCTCTAGGGTCAATGGTACTGCAGCTTCTGTGAAGAACATATAAAGTGGAGCAATAATTATCATAATAGTGTAAGTAGAACTTAAACATAATTGGCATTATGACCTGCTCCCATAGAGAGGTAACATGTAAAGTATTGCAAACCTGAACTTACAACTATTAATTGCAGCTCAAAACCCTTTTGCATTAAGTAATACACTGATTAATATTAAGTGCTGTACCTTTATCCTGTTCTAGATAGATGCCTGATAATTACAGTGTTATCTTTTCTATTCTAAATCACTTACAGAAGTATATTAAACATGTAAAAATCCTGGTAAACTTCATTTTCTGAGTAGTTAATAAACATATCTATAAAATTAAAAAAAAATAGCCATCTTGGCTGTAAACAGTAGGGACAACAGTCCTTTTAATCTAAAGGCCACCAAACTAACTTGGGGGCAATCTTTCACAGTCTTCACCCCATACCAGATAAAGAATGTGCTTAAGGACAGGGGCAACCAGTGACTTACAGGTAACTGGTTAATTAATACAAGGCTCAGCCACCCTACTACTCTACTGTGTAAGGCTTTCTTACTAACAGTGGGTCACCTATTAAACAGTCAAAAATACCAGGAATTATTCAATTAAAGCCAAAATGTAAAAAACTTCATGTTCTGATCACTCCCACAGCTAAAAGCTAAAAAAAAAAAAAAAAAAAAAAAAAATTTTCCAACTTGGTGCACTAATCCTGAATGAAACCAGCTGCCCAAGAAAATGCCAGTTCAACAGAAGCATGTGATGAGCACATGAGTGCCAATCATTGAACAGCCTGGAATGCATCTTCAAAAACAAAGCTAAGCACCTAATACCATTATCTATTACAATTTCTCTCTGCGGGTTAACAAAGAACATAAAATAACTTAAAAACATATATATACTGTTCCCCACCAACTTTAAAAAAAAAAGTGTCATCTTTTCTACCTGTGTGATCCAGTATCCTCTTAAAAAACCATGTATTCTAATTAAATTTATTTCTTTCAGAATGAGCATCTTATTAGCCAGGTGAAAACTTCATCCAGTGTCATACAGAATGCCAGATGGCCATCTTCCTCCAGTCAAAATAAAATAACAAAGGTTTACACCTTGTCAGGTAGTGACTACAGCCCCATGACCAGCAGGAAGCAGCTACAGAAAAAGTCATCTCCCTTCAGCTTCCCTTTACTACGAAAGGTGTAAACTCTCTAAAAGAAAATAAAAATTAATAAATGGATCTGAAGCCTGACAAGAAGTCCACGTAAGCACTGGTAACCCCCAGGATGGCTGGTGGAGAAGGGGATCCGTCCCCAGGATTCTGCTCTCCAGAATAAGAACTTCTTCTGGGAACAGGAAGAGGCCCTGGACGTTGCCCAGGGGCTTTGTCCTTAGGCCCTCACTGGGAAATTGATGAATGGGGTAATCAATCAAAACAACAAAGAGCTACCCACCTCATAACTCCAACAACAATTATGCCAAAGCTTAACAAGTTAAACTGGCATAAAGGAGGGAAATGATATGAGCTATGGGTGAGGGCTATGCATCTCTTCATAAATAACCTGGGCTGTGTGTGTCAGACAATGAAAGGTTTCAGCTTCACCTTTCATAACCATGCCAACCACTCCAGTCCCGGGAAGCCAATTAAACAATGTAAACTCTATAGACTTCGAATATTCAGGGAGGATGCAAACTAAATATGTTGATTCAAGCCTACTTGGAATGTGAGAAATATGTGTTAACTCAAGTTTATAGACTGAACTCAAACAAAGGGCCATTTGGCTCTTCCTCTGTATAAAAAGAACCCAAAAATCTTATTTGGGGCTTGGGTTTTTGGACAGAGAAGCTCCTGAGCCTGGCTGATCATAAATAAATTCTTTTTTTCCTTTCCAAAGTTATTACTGAGTCCAGGCCTTCCACATGCAATTATTGAACTTCTTGACTTCCACAACAATACTTTAGACTCTGTGTTGGATTCTTCTACCTGACTCATATCTAAGATGTTCAAAAATAATAATTGTAATGATATATAAAATACCACTTGCCAGAAGCCTAGGGGACATTCTGTAATAAAACACTCTCATTTCTTTACATATAACTCCCATGTCTGGAGGACCCTTCACCTCCTAAATATTTTTACAAAGCATTTATTTTTTATTTTCCTTTCTTCTATTTTTCAACTGCCCAAATTTTTCAGACTTGTTTTCTCTTCTAAGCAGTTTAAAATAAGTGCTAATTATTCTTCTGACTATACATTAGACCACCTACAATCTCTTCTCTATATTATACCCTATTAACAAGCCTTTGTTTTTATTCTCTATCCTACATAATGAGGTTGCAATTCCTTGACACACATCACTTTTTACGATCTGATTCCCAAATACCTCTTTAGCTACATTCATGACTAGGCTCTACGTTTTACTTTAAATTTAAAATAGTCATGAAATTACTGTAATTCTTTCAACAAATGATGTTGTCAGAAACTTTGACACTTTGCTGTTGTCTCTTATTTCCATGATGAATGAGAGAATCAGTAAGTTTTTGTTGCTTCTAGTTTTCAAAACTAAAACTGAAAATAAATGTGGACAGGACTAACCTCTTCAGGGAAGACAAGAAGGGAAACTAAAACTCCATGTTATGGACAAGGTTGAGTTTGATCCTGGACTATAGAATTCAATGAAAACCAGTATTCAGTTTCTGGTGAAACGTAAACCAAGAGATATGAGTGATACTTATCATGGTATCAGCTAGGTTGGAATGGACCCTCACTGTCTCACTAAGTCAAGATTGTTTACTAGGTACAGAAATCCCTGGATGTTACTGTGGTTCATTTAATCTTTGATCCACTTTATGAGCCAAAAAGCTATTGGTTCTGTGAACTGAATTAGGCACCAGGGCATTCTATATGGGCATGTAGAACAGGCCTCTACAGATATTAAGTAAAATGAAAATTTAACTTTAGATATTGCATAAGGGCAGAACTGGATCCTGGCTATGAACCTTAAAGGCCTAAGGAAATTGTTACTTATTTCTTCAGCAGGAATACCTGGAAAAATAAAGAAAAATCAAATCATAAATAACAAAGGGGAAAGAAAATAAAAAAGGAACTGAAGAAAATATTTTCTAGAAGATTGCTTAGTATCTCTGAGTCTTACTTTACTTAGATATCAAATGAAATAATCATGATGGAAAGAGTTGTGGAGCATAATTAAGAGATAGCTGGTCAATTTCCTATTATAGTGACTTCCACATAGTAAGTACACTAAGGATACCAGGTGTCTTTCTCCTCTCCTTTGCTTAGTTTATGTTATTAAATTATAGGTGAAAATTGGAGGGAATATTTTCTTCACTATAAAGTAATGTCTTAGAGGATGATGTCTACCCTCTCATTTTAACTGTAATTTTATATACAATTGGTATTCAATGAATATTTAATAAACTGATTGAATTACACCTATACTTACCTGTGTTCACCATTTTAAGATTAATATTTTATTTCAGATAATTTTATATTTACAGAAAAGTTGCAAATATATCACAGAGTGTTCCCATACTCCACACTCAATTTCACCTATTATCTATTATTGTCTTATATTAAATGGTATATTTCTCATAAGTAATTGATTAATACTGATATACTGATATTAAACTGAATTCTGTACTTTATTCAAATTTCCTTAGTTTTGAACTAACATCCTTTTTTTTTCTTAATTCCAGAATCCCAACCCGGTTACCACATTACACTTAAACATCATGTTCCCTTAGGCAACTGGATAGTAACAGTTTGTCAGACTTGCTTTGTTTTCCACGACCTTGACAGTAGTAAGAAAGAATGGACAAAACTTTTGGATATTGTAAAGCAGTGTTTTCTGGGCAGGAAGACCACAGGGAGAAAGTTCATAAAAACATAACATCAAAGAAATGGTATATATATACTGTCAACCTGACTAACACGGTTGATGTTTGCCTTAACTGCCTGGTTGAGGAAAGTGCAGGCCAGATTTCTCCACTACCTCATTACAGCCCCCACCCCCATTTTCCAGAATGTACTCCTTGAAAGGACATCATTGTGGCAGTTTGAGATTATTTATTAGTCACAAAAAGAGAAAGATTGTGATTCTAAACTAATATATTCCTCTAGGTGTTATTTCCTTAGATTGCATTGATTTCCGTTGAGGGGACTTTGATTAAGATTATTTGATAAGATCTATTTAGGCTTTTTGATTGGGCTGTCAGTTAGGCATAACTCAATTTGGGTCTCTGCTCCCTTGCTGGGTCTGATATAAATGGACACTCACTGAGACACACAGGAAGAAGGAGCTCTGTCATTTTGATCCTGCCACACGACAGAAAGGAGGAGGCTTCGACAATGGAAGCCCTGAGGAGAGATGAGCCATTTTGCCTGATAGCTTATTGCTGATATTGAGAAGAGAGCAGAGCAGTCAAGACTCATAAAAGGCTGGGAAGAAAGAGACCCTAAGCCAGAAGGGAGAGGACTACAGGACTGCTTAAGCACAAAGCCTCAAGAGGCTGGGCCCCTGGAGCTCAAAAGGAAGAGGAAGGCCAAGCGGAAGGCGAGACCAGGCAGAGATCACTGGCCATCCTGCCCCAACATGCGGCAGCTGACTTCGGTGAGAAATCACCTTTTACAGTACCTTGATTTGGACTTTCCCTGGCATAGGGATTGTAAGATTTACCCCCAAATAAATAACCCTTCATGAAAGTCAACAGATTTCTGGTACTTTGCATCAGCACCCTTTTTGCAGACTGATGTAGTCACTATGTTCACCCCAGACCTTAAAGGGGACAGTTATGCTCTACCTCCTTGGCAGCGTAGCGTCTATAAACATCGTTTAGGCGGAGAGAACTGCCAGCCAGTCCTGGCAGAGCGCGCGGTGTAAAGCGGGGAGCAGCTGCCCGCCCCGGGCCCTCCGGCCTCTCGCCGCGGCCAGCGGGTGAGCTGGGGCCCCGGCCGGGTGCGGAGCCCAGAGCCCTCGCCGCGATGGCTCCCTGGCCGGGACCGGGCGCCGAGGCGGCGGCGGAACCCTGCCCTCCGTGCCTCCCTCCCTCGGCGTCCCGAGGGCGGCGGCCTCGCCCAGCCTGGGCCCCGCCCGCCGCCACGCTTCCCCGCCCAATCCTGCCCCGAGGCTGCCTAAGCCCGCGCCGGGCACCGAGGACGCGGCCGCCGGGAGCGGCAGGCGCGGCGGGCAGAGCAGAGCGCAGGCAGCGAGGAACCGCGGGAGCGAGCGGCGCCCGGCACCCAGAGCGCGGCCTGCGGGCGCTGGAGCTCCCGCCTCTTCAGGCCGTGGAGCCGTGCACCCCCGGGACCCGGGGGTCGCTCCGCCCCTGGCGAGATGCCACAGCCCCGGACGAGGGCGGACAGAGGCCCTAAGGGGCCGGGAAGGTGGGTGGAAGCCTGGACGAGGACGGCGGAACGTGAGTCATCTTCTCCCCGGCCTTGCCTGGGATTGGAGGAGAGAAATAGTAGAAGAGCGTGCAACCTGTGGCCAGTAAGAAGTGCCACCGCCCTCTGGGAAGACTTCCTGGCCATTTATAGAAGGCCTGTGTATGTAATATGAAAAAGCTGCTCTCCCCGACCCTTTACAAGAAAACTTCTGCTACATCTAGGCTTTCTAGATGTAGAGATTGCTGACGAATGATAAAGCAGAGTTAGAAAATCACACGTCTTGTATTTATTTTTAAAAAAATCATAGAAAAATGTCTTCTGGAAATGACTTGGAGGTGGAATTTAGACTGCCTCTGGAAGCGTCACCGGGAGTGACATACATCCTCGTTCTGTGAGTTAGAGGACACGAAGCAGAGAAGGCTGAGAATAGGATACAACCCCCAGATATTAGTTCCTTTGAGGGCTAAAGAGACCCATGGGAGTTATGGTCATGGCCGATGGGGTTAACTACCAGGGCAGATGGCCCCTCTTTGGAAATGGTGTTTATGTGTGATGAATCTGGACTCAGATGGGATCTCCCTTCATAAGACTTTCATGCTAATGTGCTGGAGGTGCAGTTAATGTTGGGGTTTAAGATATATTTAGGGGATTTGAATCTCTGGACTGACAATGTGATAGCCAGATCCTGAGCCTCAACAGACTCCAGCACCTACAATCTGATTTATTGGACTTACCACACTCAGCTAAGATGGAGGTGAAGAAGGACAACCACCACACCATGGAGCCTAGAGTGATTACAACTGAAAATGGGAGGATTGCATCCAGCATCCAGGTGGAATCTGAGCCTCCTCTTGACATAAAGGTGCAATGGACACAACCAATCCAGTGTCCACATAGAAGAGGTGGCATTGGATTGGGAAAAGTGGACATAATGGACAAAGGGTATGGGGAAAGGCAGGAAGAGATGAGAGGTGGAGGCGTCTTCGGGACATGGAGCTGCCCTGGATGGTGCTTCAGAGGTAATCACCGGACATTGTAAATCCTCACAGGGCCTACATGATGGAATAGAGGAGAGTATGGGCCATGATGTGAACCAATGTATATGAGGTGCAGAGGTGCCCAAAGATGTACTTACCAAATCCAATGGATGTGTCATGATGATGGGTACGAGTGTTATTGGGGGGGGGGGAGAGGGGGGGTGGGGGGGTGGGGTTGAATGGGACCTCACATATATATTTTTAATGTAATATTATTACAAAGTCAATAAAAAATAAAAAAATTAAAAAAAAAAAAAAAAAAAAAGATTCTATGCCAGACTGGTCATAGTTAGAAGATATTTTCATATCGTAACCATTGTTCTGTATGTGTTTTTATTCCTCACTAGTCTATGTATGGTTGACAATACTGAGTTCTTTTAAAAAATAGCTCTTCCTAGATGCTCTGAAGTCCCTGACAAACGTAAAAAGTAGAGATAGTAAAAAAACACATTTTGTAAATATCTTTTTGTTAAAATTCACGTAAAATATTGTGGGGGCTTTTGGAATAGCCAAACCACCTCTCTGAATAGTTCACGTTTTGGGCACTGGTTTGGGGGTGGGGGGATAAGGAAGTGCAAAGGGATCTGTGCTAGTGTGTTTAGAATGAAAGATTAACCATTGTCCCTATATTCCCGCATTTGGTTTTGTTCTTTGCTGTGTATATAGTGTATATAATGGACAAACAAATCCTAATTTACATCTAGTCTTCCAGATGTTAAAGACGTTGCCAGTGTATGGCAAAAATAGTAAATTAATACATTTTGTGTTAAAATTCCTAGGAAAGATTGTCTTCTGAAAACTTGAGTATTATAGCCCACAAGGAGGGATGGCGGAAGATTAAAAGGAAATTTTCAGGACTTGGAGTTGTCCTGGGTGGTGCTGCAGGGACAGATGCTGGACGTTATATGTCCTGCCATGCCCACTGGGTGGACTGGGAAAGAGTGTAAACTACAATGCAAATCATTATCCATGTGGTGCAGCAGTGCTCCAAAATGTATTCACCAAATGCAATGAATGTCCCACGATGATGAAAGAAGTTGTTGATGTGGGAGGAGTGCGGTGAGGGGGATGGGGGTTATATGGGGATCTCTCATATTTTTTTAATGTAACATTTAAAAAAAAATAGAGAGAGAACAAAAAAGGATAGACACTTTCAGATTATAACTTGTTAAATGTGTGCAGTTTAGTCAAGACTGCTCTGTGTACGGTGGACAAAATAAGTCCTTATTTGAAACATCTAGTCTGTCTATATGTTTAGATGTGCCCTACTTATGTTAAAAGTAGAAGTAGTAAAATATTACTTTCAAATATCATTTTGCTGAATTTCAAAGGAAATACTGTCTTTTGGAAATGGGATTGTTAAACCATCTCTGTGGGTAGCATACTACTGTCTCATTCATTGGTTTGGAGAAGGTGGGAGGGAAGCAATTGCAAAAGGTAATATGCTAGTATGCCCATACTTGGGTAATTTCAGACAAAACTTTTTCTGTTATGTTCTGTGCATTTTGTTTGGTTCATATATAGTGTAATAGTGGACAAATGAATCCTAATTTTGCAACATCCATATGTTAAAGAAGTTGACAGTGTATGACAAAGTAGAGTTAGTAAAATTTGCATGTTTTCTATACTTTGTGTTGAAATTCATTGGAAAGTTTGTCTTCTGTTATTGACTTTTGGTATGAATTTGTTCAACCACCTCAAAGTATTACTCTTGCCTGTACTTGTCCACTGAACTGGTGGTGGAGAAAAGGGCGTGAGGAGGGAATGATTCCAGGCCAAGATGGTCATGTTTAGGAGATAACTCAGATTATAACCTTGTTATGTGTGTGCAACTTTATTTAACAATATTATGTATGTCGTGTACAAGTAAGTTCTTATTTGAAATATCTAGTCTTTCTAAATATTTTAGAAGTACTTGATGTGCTTAAAAATATAAGTAGTAGAAGAACACTGTAAATAGCTTTTAAAAACTGCTGGGAAATATTGTCTTGGAAATGGAACTATACTCTTGTTCATTAGTTTGAGGAAGGTGAAAGGGAAGAAGGTGCAAAGGTGTTTGCTAACATGTACTAGAAAATTTCTGATCATCCATTGCCCTATATGTGCATTCATTTAACTTTGCTGTACTGTATATATTGTGTATATACTGGACAAATGAGTCCTAATTTTATAATATCTAGCCTCTAGATATTAAAGAGGTTGCCAATGAATGACAAAAGTAGAGTTAGTAAACTAACACATTTTGTATACTTTATGTTAAAATTCATAGAAAGGCTGTCTTCTGAAAATGGCTTTTGAAAATGCAATTGTAAAACCATAGCTAAATGACACATGTGCCTGTAAATCATCCACTGGGTTTGTAGTGAAGAGAAAGGATTGGGAGAAATGAAGGGCCTAGACCAGAATGTTTTTAGTTAGAAGACACTTTCACATATAACCATTGTTACATGTGTATGGTTTATTCAACACTACTGTGTATATAGTGGACAAATTTAAGTCCTTATTTGAAACATCTACTCTTTCTAGATGTTTAAAAGTATACAAAGTATGTTAAAACTAGAGGTAGTGAAATAACGCATATTATAGATATGTTTTCTTAAATTTCTTATGGAAGATCTTTTGGAAATGGAATGGTCAAACCATCTTTAGAGCAGTACATATTATGTGCTGTTTCAGGGAGGAGGGAGAAGGAAGTGCCAAGTGCTCTAAGCCAGTAAGTCTGTAGTTAAGATAAATCATTATCCTATGCGTTCTGTGCATTTTGTTTTATTTTGCTGTGTATATAGTGTATATAATGGACAAACTAGTCCTAATTTTATATCATCTAGTCTTTCTAGATGTTAAAGAGATCGCCAGTGTATTACAGAAGTAGGGTTAGTAAACTAATACATTTTGTACATTTTTTGTTAAAATTCGTAGGGAAGAGTGTTGAAAATGACAAAATTTTATTTGTGGAAGCAAAACTGTTAAAAAAAAAGATCCCCTCTAAGCATTGCAGATGCAAACTACTGAGTTAATGGAGATCAGAAGGGAAAGGATTCTAGGGTGGAATGTTCCTATTTAGAAGACACTTTCAGATTATAGCCTTTGTTATGTGGGTGGCTTATTTGTTGCTACTGTGTGTATTGTGGACAAATTTAAGTCCTTATTTGAAACAGCTGGTCTTTCTAGATGTTTAGAAGTATACAACATATGTTAAAGTAGAGAGTGTAAACAATACTTCAAATATATTTTCTGTTAATATATAGGAATGCCTGTATTTGGAGAATGGCGTTGTTAAACTAGATGCTTTGGAGCAGGATGCTGATGGGGTGATGATGGGGGCAGGAAAGGAACTGCCCAGGGAAAGGTTCTTTGCCCATGAGTTATGAGACAACTTAAGGTTGTCTGACCATTGTTCTCTAAGGATTTTAGTTATTATTATGTATTAAGGACAAGTTCTAATGTCCAAAGTATGTAAAAAATAGAGGTAGTAAAATAATCCCTATATGAAGGTTCTTGTATTAGCTTTAGGATGGACTGTCTTCTGGGAGTGACCTCTGTCCATCCACCTCTTGGAACTGGACAGGTTCCTGTCCACTTTGACATGGTGGATGAGGAAGATGAGGAAGGGCAAAGGGAAGGGCTCCTTGGTAGTATCTCTATCTAGAAGACAGTTGTAGATTTTAACCACAGTTGTATATATACATTTTTTGGTAAAATAACTGTTGATTGCAGGTATGGTTCATTCTTTACTTCACATCTAAGCTTTTCGATATCTTGAGGTGATACTGTATGATAAAAAGTCGAGCTAGTAAATTAATGAATTTATAAATATCTTTTTGTTAAATCAATAAAAAAGAAGCATTTTTGACTTGGAATTTTTAAATCACCTCAGAGCAGTATGCACCAGGACTAGTTTATTAAGTTGGCTGCAGAGGGGCAGGTGGAGGGGTGTAAGCAGATGTGTTCATATTTCCATTCGATGTTAATATCAGTGTATGAGCATCTCTTGCCTATACCATAGGAAAACATTCTTAATTCAGTAGAAACATATGTTCTTGCTAATAATTCAATATAGATCTGATAATGAATTTTCTTAGAGACATTATACTTATTGTATTCTATTGCTTTATGTCTCATTTTAAATTGAGTATTATTAAGGGAGCACAGTATTTATAATTCTGCCAATATCTATAGAGGCCTGTTGCCATTTTTTCTTAGGAAATTTTTTTCCCCAAGAAAGGAATACATTTTTTTCCCCCTGAGATGGTATCATGTATTCTTGGTTATCACAATACCTCATGGCTTTGGGGCTTTGAATTCGTAAATATTCATAATGGATGAAAAAGCATGATACATTCTGTGAGATCTTGACTAGATAAAAATGTATTCTCAGTTGTGTGTATACAAACACAGGACCTAGAAGATTATGTCAAA